>NC_068440.1:34889724-35004724 GCF_023373465.1 Oncorhynchus keta | reverse complement strand
CACACACACACACACACACACACACACACACACACACACACACACACACACACACACACACACACGCACACACACACACACACACACACACACGCACACACGCACGCACACACGCACACACACACACCCAGATGGCTCCTTGTCGCTCCTCTTCCCCCGCCTCCCCATTAAATATTAAGCCTTTTTACTGCAAACACAAGCAGGAGTAGAAAACACAACTGTCACAAAAAAATGTATACTTAAAATGTCTACATTTGACCTTTCAACCCAAGAGCATGGACATGCAGTAGGCTACACAAGCACACACTACAACATGTGTGTGACTAGGATAGGAAGAGATCCATGACCTCTATGTGATCTGACACAACAAGTTGCTCGTATTCCTGTTTCCATTGTACTTAGCACTCCCACTGTATACCCATTAATTACATTTTTAAACATTTGTTTCTGAACAGCTTTATCCAATTAAGGTCAAACAAGCTATTTTTTCAAGAGACCTGGCTTATTGTTAATCTACACTAATTACCGACCACGTAATGAACAAGGGTAATGGTTGCAATACCGAGGTCCTAGATCTTGACCTCTGACCTCTATGTATTCTCGCCCTGTCCTGCTGGTCCTATTTCATTAAGGTCAACACAGCCAAGTGAAAACCAGAAATAATTTGTTTGTTGAAATGTACCCTATTAGGGCTCTGGGGGGGGTCATGACATTTTGTCAGCCTGTGATTGTCATGTAAATAACTGTCAGTCTCACTTTAATTGACTGTTAATTACAGTTTCCCACAATTGTTTACACACGTTTGCTGAATCTTTGGCCCATTTTCCCAAAACTCTAAACACAAAAAGCAAAACTCTACAAATCTCTAGCAAAAGCAAACACTGCATTCAAAACTGTTTTCTCTTTTCAAGACGTTTTTTTTTTCATCAAAAAACTCTAAACACAAATAGACAAAAACACCTGCAAAATGTAAGAAAGACATTAGGCTGCATCCTGCCTCCTATTTCGGTCTGGCCACAGCACCTCATCTATATCACACGCCATGTTCTCCCTGGCCACAGCACCTCATCTACATCACAAGCCATGTTCTCCCTGGCCACAGCACCTCATCTACATCACAAGCCATGTTCTCCCTGGCTGAACAGTACCTCATCTACATCACAAGCCATGTTCTCCCTGGCTGAACAGCACCTCATCTACATCACAAGCCATGTTCTCCCTGGCTAAACAGCACCTCATCTACATCACAAGCCATGTTCTCCCTGGCTAAACAGCACCTCATCTACATCACAAGCCATGTTCTCCCTGGCTAAACAGCACCTCATCTACATCACAAGCCATGTTCTCCCTGGATAAACAGCACCTCATCTACATCACAAGCCATGTTCTCCCTGGCCACAGCACCTCATCTACATCACAAGCCATGTTCTCCCTGGCTAAACAGCACCTCATCTACATCACAAGCCATGTTCTCCCTGGCCACAGCACCTCATCTACATCACAAGCCATGTTCTCCCTGGCCACAGCACCTCATCTACATCAGCCACCTCATCTACATCACAAGCCATGTTCTCCTGGCTAAACAGCACCTCATCTACATCACAAGCCATGTTCTACCTGGCTGAACAGCACCTCATCTACATCACAAGCCATGTTCTCCCTGGCTAAACAACACCTCATCCACATCACAAGCCATGTTCTCCTGGCTAAACAACACCTCACATCACAAGCCATGTTCTCCTGGCTAAACAGCACCTCATCTACATCACAAGCCATGTTCTCCTGGCCACAGCACCTCAACATCAGCACCCCTCAAACAGCACCTCTACATCACAAGCCATGTTCTCCCTGGCTCAACAGCACCTCATCTACATCACAAGCCATGTTCTCCCTGGCTCAACAGCACCTCATCTACATCACAAGCCATGTTCTCCCTGGCTAAACAGCACCTCATCTACATCACAGGCCATGTTCTCCCTGGCCACAGCACCTCATCTACATCACAAGCCATGTTCTCCCTGGCTAAACAGCACCTCATCTACATCACAAGCCATGTTCTCCCTGGCCACAGCACCTCATCTACATCACAAGCCATGTTCTCCCTGGCCACAGCACCTCATCTACATCACAAGCCATGTTCTCCCTGGCTAAACAGCACCTCATCCACATCACAAGCCATGTTCTCCCTGGCTAAACAGCACCTCATCTACATCACAAGCCATGTTCTCCCTGGCCACAGCACCTCATCTACATCACAAGCCATGTTCTCCCTGGCTAAACAGCACCTCATCCACATCACAAGCCATGTTCTCCCTGGCTAAACAGCACCTCATCTACATCACAAGCCATGTTCTCCCTGGCTAAACAGCAGGAAAATAATCTTCTGGAGTGACGGATCCAGCCGCCGAAAGCCCCCACATCAACGTCACCACATCCATCCTCCATTGCCGGTAGAAGAGGCATGTGTGCGACGGGATGGCGGTCATACCCTTCCATCGCCATGCCGAAAAAAACTCTTCAATTGGGTTTAGGAATGGGGAATATGGTGGGAGGTATAGAACAATACATTGTGGGTGATCGATGAACCAGTTGCGGACCAGAGCAGCCCAGTGGAAACTCAGTGTCCCTGATGACAACATACCTGGTCTGCTCTGGTCCACCCCTCTGCTCGGCTGGAATGAGGATGCCATGTAGTGTGTCCAGGATTACGATGAGAAGGGCGGTGTTGTAGCGACCAAGGTTGGCATGGTGATGGAGGACGCCTTGCTGGCTGGAGATATTCCCTCCTCGCTGTCCAGGGACATTCACAATGGCATGGTGGCCAGTAATGGTCCGTCCCCGTCGTTTGGCTTGCTTGAAGGCAGCCTCAACAATGTTAATATAAACATGCTGAATTGCAGCGGCATCCAGCTCCATGACTCTCTGAAACAGACATCTGACATAAAACTAGAATACACTGGATTACTGAATACACTGGATTACTGAATACACTGGATTACAGTACTGTCATTTGTATTTATTTAACTAGGCAAGTCAGTTAAGAACAAATTCTTACTTTCAATGACAGCCTTGGAACAGTGGGTTAACTGCCTTGTTCAGGGGCAGAACAAAATATATATTTTTTTATCTTGTCAGCTCGGGGATTCGATTTTGCAACCTTTCCGTTAGTAGACCAATGCTCTACGCACTAGGCTACCTGCCACCCCAATATGTCTATACAGTGCTGATATTCACTGTATAGTACTTACTTACACATATTCATAGAGCTGTTCTTTAACCGTCTCTGAGTTTCGCTCAAATGACAACCTGTAGACCTGTTTCATCCGGATTCGGTTGTGTTGTAATACACGGTCCAGTGTAGACAAGCCCACCTGGTGAATGCTATTGAATATTGTGTTGTCTGCAATTATGTGGTTGTGGATTTCTCCTAGTCTAATGGTATTGTTTGCCACCACCATGTTCACAATAGCCGGTCTCCTGTTCTGGTGTGAACAGCCGGTGTCTTCCACCATGACCTGACCGTCTCTCAGTTCTGCAGAAGATCCACAAATATGATATGATGGATTACAGTAAACTAAAATAATCTAATTTATTTCCATATGAAATGACATTACTGTAACATATGCCAACAATCACTGAGTAACATAGGCCTACTGATATGTCAGACTGCAGTATACTACATTATACATACATAAAGAGCATAGTGTAGATGGTAGGTAACTTACCGGCTGTCATTTCTGAATGTACGGATGATAGATGCAACCTTGTAGCGGCTCAGGTTGGGCTGAACTCTCTGCCCAGCCTCTCTCATACTCAACCCATGGTTGAGCACATGGACAACCAATGTGGCACTGATCTCATCTGAGACAACTGTCCTTCCTCATCCTCCTCTTCCTCTCACTCCTTCACCTCTAGCTCTTGCTTCACCATTGACTTCCATTTTCCTCCAAAACAGGAGAGCTCATCTGTGGCCTTTTATAAGGCAAAAGCTCTGATTTCTCAATGAACAATTCAGCAACTAGTGTGAGGAGTGCGTGTTTCTAATTTGTGTAGAGAGCTTGGCATTGGGATTGGCGGTGCTTTCCAAAGGGACTAAAGAGATTTTAAATTTGAAAGTTGTGCCTAATGTAGAGAACTGTGTGTAGTGTTTTGAAAAAAGTGTAAAGCAGGAATTGTGATTGCAATTTTGCAGACAGGATTTAGTACATGAGTTTCAGGTTTCGGTGATTATGTTTCAAGTTCCAATTTTAGTGTGTAAACAATTGGGAATAACTGTAATATGAACACGTTTAGCATCCCCGGCCTTCCACGCATAGCCTACAAGCCACTGATACGGACCTGTGGAATAACCTCCATGTAATATAGCCTACAAGCCACTGATACGGATCTGTGGAATAACCTCCATGTAATATAGCTTACAAGCCACTGATACGGATCTGTGGAATAACCTCAGTCAGGTTTCAAGACTAGTCATTCAACTGAGACTGCTCTTCTCTGTATCACGGAGGCGCTCCGCACTGCTAAAGCTAACTATCCTTCTAGACCTATCGGCTGCCTTCGATACTGCCATCAGATCCTCCTCTCCACCCTCTCCCGAGTTGGGCATCTCCGGACGCTGGATTGCGTCCTACCTGACTGGTCGCTCCTACCAGGTGGCGTGGCGAGAATCTGTCTCCTCACCACGCGCTCTCACCACTGGTGTCCCCAGGGCTCTGTTCTAGGCCCTCTCTTATTCTCGCTATACACCAAGTCACTTGGCTCTGTCATAACCTCACATGGTCTCTCCTATCATTGCTATGCAGACGACACACAATTAATCTTCTCCTTTCCCCCTTCTGATGACCAGGTGGCGAATCGCATCTCTGCATGTCTGGCAGACATATCAGTGTGGATGACGGATCACCACCTCAAGCTGAACCTCAGCAAGACGGAGCTCCTAATACTGCCCGCCATGATCTCGCCACACGGTTGACAACTCCATTGTGTCCTCCTCCCAGAGCGCTAAGAACCTTGGCGTGATCCTGGATACCCTGACGTTCTCAACTAACATCAAGGCGGTGTCCCGTTCCTGTAGGTTCATGCTCTACAACATCCGCAGAGACCCTGCCTCACACAGGAAGCGGCGCAGGTCCTAATCCAGGCACTTGTCATCTCCCGTCTTGATTACTGCAACTCGCTGTTGGCTGGGCTCCCTGCCTGTGCCATTAAACCCCTACAACTCATCCAGAACGCCGCAGCCCGTCTGGTGTTCAATTCCCAAGTTCTCTCCACGTCAGCCTCCGCTCTCTCCACTGGCTTCCAGTTGAAGCCACCGCTACAAGACCATGGTGCTCGCCTACGGAGCTGTGAGGGGAACGGCACCTCAGTACCTCCAGGCTCTGAAGGCCCTACACCCAAACAAGGACACTGCGTTCATCCACCTCTGGCCTGCTCGCCTCCCTACCACTGAGGAAGTACAGTTCCCGCTCAGCCCAGTCAAAACTGTTCGCTGCTCTGGCCCCCAATGGTGGAACAAACTCCCTCACGACGCCAGGACAGCGGAGTCAATCACCACCTTCCGGAGACACCTGAAACCCCACCTCTTCAAGGAATACCTAGGATAGGGTAAGTAAGGGTAAGTAATCCTTCTCACCCCCCTTCTCACCCCCCCCAACAAGATTTAGATGCAAGTGGCTGTTCCACTGGTTGTCATAAGGTGTATGCACCAATTTGTAAGTCGCTCTGGATAAGAGCGTCTGCTAAATGACTTAAATGTAAATGTAAATGTAATATAGCCTACAAGCCACTGATACGGATCTGTGGAATAACCTCCATGTAATATAGCCTACAAGCCACTGATACGGATCTGTGGAATAACCTCCATGTAATATAGCCTACAAGCCACTGATACGGATCTGTGGAATAACCTCCATGTAATATAGCCTACAAGCCACTGATACGGATCTGTGGAATAACCTCCATGTAATATAGCCTACAAGCCACTGATACGGGCCTGTGGAATAACCTCCATGTAATATAGCCTACAAGCCACTGATACGGATCTGTGGAATAACCTCCATGTAATATAGCCTACAAGCCACTGATACGGATCTGTGGAATAACCTCCATGTAATATAGCCTACAAGCCACTGATACGGATCTGTGGAATAACCTCCATGTAATATAGCCTACAAGCCACTGATACGGGCCTGTGGAATAACCTCCATGTAATATAGCCTACAAGCCACTGATACGGATCTGTGGAATAACCTCCATGTAATATAGCTTACAAGCCACTGATACGGATCTGTGGAATAACCTCCATGTAATATAGCTTACAAGCCACTGATACGGGCCTGTGGAATAACCTCCATGTAATATAGCCTACAAGCCACTGATACGGATCTGTGGAATAACCTCCATGTAATATAGCCTACAAGCCACTGATACGGATCTGTGGAATAACCTCCATGTAATATAGCCTACAAGCCACTGATACGGATCTGTGGAATAACCTCCATGTAATATAGCCTACAAGCCACTGATACGGATCTGTGGTATAACCTCCATGTAATATAGCTTACACAATCACAATTTATCCGTGATTTATTTTAGGCAGATCTAAAGAAAGATTGTGATATGAAGACAATGTAGCCTAATTCAGAACATAGCATATTCTGAGTCGTCCTTATGTTAGGCTCTGATCAGGCTATGGCATATGACGGTGGGCTACAATAGATAATTTAGCAGACAAGATGTGCTTATAATTCTATATTAGATATTACATTATTTTATAGTAAGAAGAACACAATTGAACACAGCTGAATGAAAGAGAAAGGCCATTTTTTTCCAAATGATTTGAGGGAGTGAACACATTCTGTGTTTAGGGTTTAACAAAGAAACAGGTCCTCCTATATGCTTCATTTAGAGTTATTTATTTCACTGTAGTTGTGATACAAATGTTGGGCTATATGTTAATATATATGATACAACTAATGATGATTTGAAAAAAGTTGCATGAAAGGCATGAGTTCTGCTTTGTTTCTTGCGCAGGCTGTACACACTTCATCAGTCTCTCATTCACAATATGACAAGCACTTGATAATATCCTCACCCATTAGACTATTCTCAGTTTAATCTGGTCTTTATATATAGCCTACTAAATAATACGAATGGCCCACACAAAAAAAACATGTCATCCATAGCTTGCACTCCAATAGTTTATGGAGGTTACGTGCAGTTACGTTTTTAATATGCCTGGTAGGCTACACTGGTTTTAAAGCAGATTAATGTGCTTGATTTTAAGAATTTTGCGATCCTCTTTTAACATCAGGGCTCAGTTTTGAGAAGCCCAGTTACCGTGACTCAACTATCACGTGAAATTTGACTGCGGTCATGACTTGTGACTGTCGGTTTGGCGGTAATATGGTCACTGTAACATCCTCTATACCTTTTACATGAATGCAATTATTTACAGTATCATATAATTCATTTACATGTAGTGCACAGGAGGCTGCTGAGGGGAGGATGGCTCACAATAATAGCTGGAACGGCGCTAATGGAATGGCATCAAACACATGGAAACCATATGCTTGATGCATTTGATACCCTTCCACCCATTCTGCTTCAGCCATTACCACAAGACAGTCCTCCCCAATTAAGGTGCCACCAACCTCCTGTGATGTATTGGGTCTTATATGCAATATACTCCTAGTAAAGGTAGTGGGATTGTCATTAAGTTTCCCCCTCATGCTCTGTCTTAAACTGACGTACTTACTTACTGACTTAACCCTGGTCAAGGCAGCAGAGAAACCACATAATAAAAACTCATTCTGAACTTGTGAGTAGAAGATTCTTCTCCCACCTACCAAGTCACAAAGGGATTATTTTTCCCAAGGACACACAAACACAGAGCTTTGATTTTCTATTTTGCTTCATACTTTTTCAGAGCAGTGGTGAACAGTACAGGGTGGATTAGGTGAACACTTTAATAAGGGAACAATAGGTGAAATTGTTTCACTTTAAGCTGCGTTGTATCAGGTTAATCCTTGTAAAAGCGTTCCCTTCTCAGAGGAAGTGTGTTTGGTTTGAGAATTGACTTTTGTTGTGGTACTTTCATGTGAATACGCAACACAGAGCAAGAGTACAGATGATATTTGCTTTGTCCATATGCTCACTGTGCTGGCCAAGACCAGTACAGAGGGAGTATTGGTATATTGAATTGAAAATCAGTCCAAATATTTATCGGAAACAACTGTAAATGAATTTCATTGGAGTGAAATCCATTGTGTTCATTTCAATTAAAGCTACAATATGTAACTTTTTAATTAAGCAACCTGACCAAATTCACATAAAAATGTGACTTATAGATCTGTCATTCATGTTAAATGCAAGTCTAAGAAATGGTAGATCAGTTCTATATGAGCTATTTCTAGTTCTTAAAATGTAATTTTTTTGTGTCTTTTACTTTCGGTTTTGTACTGTACCCCAGCTTCATATACAATATGTTTGGTTATTGAAAAGATATTTCACAGCGGTTTAGATGGAACAAGGATTTTCTACACTGCTTGTTTTGTCACATAAACTGAAATTAGGCGAATAATTAGAATTTTAGCAACCAGGAAATGGTGGAGCGATTCCTGTAGATTGCACCTTTAAGAGAGACGAGTGTAGTTTATGTTGTTAGCCCTTTGCAGCTGTGATCATCTCTCTCATAATGGTTCGGCTTTTGTACTTTGCCCTGATTACCTTGACATGTACCCATTTCTACATGAATTACTTTCACTGCTCAACTGGCTTTTGATCAAACCGATGTAAACAGCATCTCGCTTTCATCTAGTGTGCTGTAGCCATTTACATGCTAATTCCTTATCGAGTTGATTTTCAAGGCAATCAGGACAGTCAAAGCTGAGTATAAAGGCAGTGTAATCATTTTCTGCTGTTTTTTTGTTGTTGTCTGTGAGGTCTCAATGTTGTTGTTGTTGTCTGTGAGGCCTCAATGTTGTTGTTGTTGTCTGTGAGGTCTCAATGTTGTTGTTGTTGTCTGTGAGGTCTCAATGTTGTTGTTGTTGTCTGTGAGGTCTCAATGTTGTTGTTGTTGTCTGTGAGGTCTCAATGTTGTTGTTGTTGTCTGTGAGGTCTCAATGTTGTTGTTGTTGTCTGTGAGGTCTCAATGTTGTTGTTGTTGTCTGTGAGGTCTCAATGTTGTTGTTGTTGTCTGTGAGGTCTCAATGTTGTTGTTGTTGTCTGTGAGGTCTCAATGTTGTTGTTGTTGTCTGTGAGGTCTCTCAATGTTGTTGTTGTTGTCTGTGAGGTCTCAATGTTGTTGTTGTTGTCTGTGAGGTCTCAATGTTGTTGTTATTGTCTGTGAGGTCTGGTGAGGTCTCAATGTTGTTGTTGTTGTCTGTGAGGTCTCAATGTTGTTGTTGTTGTCTGTGAGGTCTCAATGTTGTTGTTGTTGTCTGTGAGGTCTCAATGTTGTTGTTGTTGTCTGTGAGGTCTCAATGTTGTTGTTGTTGTCTGTGAGGTCTCAATGTTGTTGTTGTTGTCTGTGAGGTCTCAATGTTGTTGTTGTTGTCTGTGAGGTCTCAATGTTGTTGTTGTTGTCTGTGAGGTCTCAATGTTGTTGTTGTTGTCTGTGAGGTCTCAATGTTGTTGTTGTTGTCTGTGAGGTCTCAATGTTGTTGTTGTTGTCTGTGAGGTCTCAATGTTGTTGTTGTTGTCTGTGAGGTCTCAATGTTGTTGTTGTTGTCTGTGAGGTCTCAATGTTGTTGTTGTTGTCTGTGAGGTCTCAATGTTGTTGTTGTTGTCTGTGAGGTCTCAATGTTGTTGTTGTTGTCTGTGAGGTCTCAATGTTGTTGTTGTTGTCTGTGAGGTCTCAATGTTGTTGTTGTTGTCTGTGAGGTCTCAATGTTGTTGTTGTTGTCTGTGAGGTCTCAATGTTGTTGTTGTTGTCTGTGAGGTCTCATTGTTGTTGTTGTTGTCTGTGAGGTCTCAATGTTGTTGTTGTTGAGGTCTCAATGTTGTTGTTGTTGTCTGTGAGGTCTCAATGTTGTTGTTGTCTGTGAGGTCTCAATGTTGTTGTTGTTGTCTGTGAGGTCTCAATGTTGTTGTTGTTGTCTGTGAGGTCTCAATGTTGTTGTTGTTGTCTGTGAGGTCTCAATGTTGTTGTTGTTATCTGTGAGGTCTCAATGTTGTTGTTGTTATCTGTGAGGTCTCAATGTTGTTGTTGTTGTCTGTGAGGTCTCAATGTTGTTGTTGTTGTCTGTGAGGTCTCAATGTTGTTGTTGTTATCTGTGAGGTCTCAATGTTGTTGTTGTTGTCTGTGAGGTCTCAATGTTTTGTTGTTGTCTGTGAGGTCTCAATGTTGTTGTTGTTGTCTGTGAGGTCTCAATGTTGTTGTTGTTGTCTGTGAGGTCTCAATGTTGTTGTTGTTGTCTGTGAGGTCTCAATGTTGTTGTTGTTGTCTGTGAGGTCTCAATGTTGTTGTTGTTGTCTGTGAGGTCTCAATGTTGTTGTTGTTGTCTGTGAGGTCTCAATGTTGTTGTTGTTGTTGTCTGTGAGGTCTCAATGTTGTTGTTGTTGTCTGTGAGGTCTCAATGTTGTTGTTGTTGTCTGTGAGGTCTCAATGTTGTTGTTGTTGTCTGTGAGGTCTCAATGTTGTTGTTGTTGTCTGTGAGGTCTCAATGTTGTTGTTGTTATCTGTGAGGTCTCAATGTTGTTGTTGTTATCTGTGAGGTCTCAATGTTGTTGTTGTTGTCTGTGAGGTCTCAATGTTGTTGTTGTTGTCTGTGAGGTCTCAATGTTGTTGTTGTTGTCTGTGAGGTCTCAATGTGCTTGTTGTTGTCTGTGAGGTCTCAATGTTGTTGTTGTTGTCTGTGAGGTCTCAATGTTGTTGTTGTTGTCTGTGAGGTCTCAATGTGCTTGTTGTTGTCTGTGAGGTCTCAATGTTGTTGTTGTTGTCTGTGAGGTCTCAATGAGCTTCTTCCAAATGGACAAGCAGCTGCACAAGACACAACATGGATGAGCAAAGCAAGTTAGAGAAAGGCACTAACTTGATATTGTTTCCTTCACCAACATCAAATTACCTTGCAAATGAGGGGAGAATGTTGCTATTGTCTGTAATTATTGGAAATGACAGTGTACTGCCAATGAGGAGCAAAACAAAACAAATGTTGGTATGTAAGTACTTTTCATTTGTATGTTAGGACACAGGCAACATTTTAAATCCAGCCATGGAGATTTAGTGGAAGACTTAGAGATAGAAGGATGCATTGGTGGATCAATACTCAACCAACACAAAGGGGAGGTGAATGCCCAAGGACTATGGGGTATTAATGATCCATACATGTATTTAAATATACAATACAGCACATTTCTATATGGCAAAAAGATATATAGCTAAATGTTATATCCAAAGGGGTTCCATTTAACCCTGGCAGTGAAATGTGTCCCAGATGTGTTCTGTTAATCCCCAAAATGAAGGGTCAGTTACGTCACGTCTCTGATTATGACTGCAACCCTCTCACAGCATGTGTAGCTGAAGTGAAGACGGACAAAACACTGTCGAATATTTTTTTCAAACGTTATTTTCGATAAAAGGAAACCTGTTCACAGTCACATCCAAAGTGTTATTTCTCAAAGCACGTTTCTAAAGTCATCATTTTTGACATTTTTTGTTCCATTTAAGTCCATCAGAAACCCAGCAGGTATTCCTGACCTACTCATTCTTAAATATAGCTTTTCTTTTCATGTCATGATGTGCCATTTCATAATGGAATATATATATATTATTAAAGTTGAGCCAATAAGAGGATGTGTGTAACTTTATTAAATTTCAACTTCTTATGTAATATAAAATTCATGTTGTACAGCTAAATATTTGATAGGAGTGCAGGAAGTGACAAAGACTTGGAAAATAGGCTCTGTATAATTTAATTAAACCACGCTGCCAAATTGAATTAGGTTATGGTCATTTCTGCACTTTGCCCACTTCTTTTGCACTGTGAAAATCTCACCCATACTGTGTTGTAGATACAGGTGTCTATAAATAGTTCTAACATAGACCTAATTTTATCCGCAGTGTCCTGTAGACCCTACCCTCAAGGCTAATTCCTCTCTAGATGTCATGATTCACTGGCTGCTCTTTGGATGGAGTGTCAGTTTTCTATGTACGTAAGGGAGAAAATGTCTTGAGTAGCTGAATATGGAGTAAAATGTAGAAAGCTGTTGAGAGATCTGGGCCCAAATCCACAAAGCGTCTCAGAGTGCCGAGAACAGAGATATTTTACTCTTACCGGTAAAAATAAAAGCCTATTTAGCCATAAAAGTTCCACCTAGTCGACAGATATTTAGGAGACTTCATGAGCTGTGAGTTACCAGCAGGGCCCGTATCCGCAACTCATAGAAGGTCATAGGAATCCTTAAAATCTGTTTTAAGACAACAAAAAACTCCCAGCTCAGAACAGATTTTAGGAGGATGTTAAGACACTGCCAAGACAAACTCTGAGCCAGGAGTAAAATGAACTCATAAAAGTTTATCTCAGCTGGTAATCAAGACAGTTTGAGGTACCACAAAGGAATGATGGAGATGATGATGCTCATTCAAATTGTTTCAAATTATGGGAAATAGCCAATCGCAATGAGGCATCGCCAGATGTGAACTCAAAAGCATCAGACAACCACAGTAAATGTGACTGTATATCAAATGATTCAATGGTTAAACTTTTGATATCATTTTCACCTTAAACCTCAACTACATCTCGCAATGAATAATGTGTATATTGAGCAAGTTGAGGTGACGAAACAGCTTGGTGTAACCCTGGATTGTAAATTGTCATGGTCAAAACATATTGATACAACAGCAGCTAAGATGGGGAGAAGTCTGTCCATAATAAAGCACTACTCACTAATCAACAAGGCAGGTCCTACAGGCCCTAGTTTTATCACACCTGGACTGCTGTTCAGTAGTGTGGTCAGGTGCCAGAAAGAGGGACTTGGGAAAATTGCAGTTGGCTTAGAACAGGGCAGCACGGCTGGCCCTTAAAAGTACATGGAGAGCTAATGTTAATGACATGCATGCCAATCTCTCCTGGCTCAAAGTGGAAGAGAGATTGACTTCATTGTTACTTGTTTTTGTAAGAAGTGTTGACAAGCTGAATGTACTGAGCTGTCTGTTTAAACTACTAGCACACAGCTCTGAAAAGACCACTTGTGGCATGTCTTGTGGGTATGCATGGGTCCTCTTCAGAGTCCCCAAGTCCAGAAAAGACTATTGGAGGCGCACAGTACTACAGTACATAGAGTCATGACTACATGGAACTCTATTCTCTACATGGAACTCTATGGGTGAATTTTGGCCCATTCCTCCTGACATAGCTGGTGTAACGGAGTCAGGTTTGTAGGCCTCCATGTTGGCACACGCTTTTTCAAAGCTGCTCAGAAAGGAAGAAGCCACTGCTCCAAAACCGCCATTAAAAAGCCAACTACGGTTTGCAACTGCACATGGGGACAAAGATTGTACTTTTTGATCTGATGAAACAAAAATATAAATGTTTGGCCATAATGACCATCGTTATGTTTGGAGGAAAAAGGGGGAGGCTTGCAAGCCAAATTACACCATCCCAACCGTGAAGCATGGGGTGGCAGCATTATGTTGTGGGGGTGCTTTGCTGCAGGAGAGACTGGTGCACTTCACAAAATAGATGGCATCACGAGGCAAGAAAATCATGTGGATATATTGAAGCAACATCTCAAGACATCAGTCAGGAAGTTAAAGCTTGGTAGCAAATGGGTCTTCCAAATGGACAATGACCCCAAGCATACCTCCAAAGTTGTAGCAAAATGGCTTAAGGACAACAAAATCAGGGTATCTGAGTGGCCATCACAAAGCCCTGACCTCAATCCTATAGAAAATGTGTGGGTAGAACTGAAAAAGTGAGTGTGAGCAAGGAGGCCTACAAACCTGACTCAGTTACACCAGCTCTGTCCGGAGGAATTGACCAAAATTCACCCAACTTATTGTGGGAAGCTTGTGGAAGGCTACCCAAAACGTTTCACCCAAGTTAAACAATTTAACCTGTTTGGGGTACGTGGCAGCATTTTCACTTTTGGATAAATAGCGTGCCCAAACTGAACTGCCTCCTACTCTGTCCCAGATCCTAACATATGCATATTATTATTAGTATTGGGTGGAAAACACTCTGAAGTTTCTAAAACTGTTTGAATCATGTCTGTGAGTAAAACAGAACTTATTTAGCAGGCGAAACCCAGAGGACAAACCATTCAGATTTTTTATTTTATTTTTTAAAGTTAAGTCAACATGTTTTCATGGGAAATCCAGAATTCGAATCGACTTTCCTGCAGTTGCCACCGCTTCCACCTGATGTCACCAGTTTGTAGAAATTGGTTGAGGTTTTTCCTTTGTGTAATGAAGAAGTACCATAGCTCAGAACGAGAGTCACTTCATGTGTACCTTTTGATAGAGGCTCGTAACCAGAAAAGTAGCGTCAGTTTGTTTTGCTCCTGGATTGAACACAGATCATCCCGTCTTCAATCGGATCGATTATATATGTTTAGAAATACCTACAGTTGTAATACAAAAGTAGTTTGAAATATTTTGGCAAAGTTTAAAGGTAACTTTTGAGATATTTTGTAGCGACTTTGCATAAGTTGGAAGCAAAGTTTTTCTGGATCAAAAGCGCCAAGTAAATGGACATTTTGGACATATATCGACAGAATTGATCGAACAAAAGGACCATTTGTGATGTTTATGGGACATATAGGAGTGCCAAAAAAAGAAGCTCATCAAAGGTAAGGCATGATTTATATTTTATTTCTGCGTTTTGTGTCGCGCCTGCAGGGTTGAAATATGCTACTCTCATTGTTTACTGTTGTGTTATCATCAGATAATAGCTTCTTATGCTTTCGCCGAAAAGCCTTTTTGAAATCTGACATGTTGGCTGGATTCACAATTTGCTATCTTGCATGTGTAATTTAATGAAAGTTAGATTTTCATAGAAATGTATTTGAATTTGGCGAAATGCATTTTCTCTGGCTATTGGCCATGTGTGACGCAAGCGTCCCGCCTACCCCAGAGAGGCAATGCTACCAAATACTAATTGAGTGTATGTAAACTTCGGACACACTGGGAATGTGATAAAAGAAACAAAAGCTGAAATAAATCATTCTCTACTATTATTCTGACATTTCACATTCTTAAAATAAAGTGGTGATCCTAACTGACCTTCAACAGGGAACTGATACAGTACTAGTAGTAACTGATACAAGCAGTAGAATCAGATTGTAGAAAACAGATAAAAATACACCTTATGGAAAAAAGGAGACTGAAGAGACACACACAAAGGTACAGGCACATGTATATATGGACACATGGTGATATTGTTGTATGGTGGAATTAAACATTTTGTATTGTTGATATGTAGTGGTGTAATAATGTTATATGATGTACTGTTTTATCTTTTGTTTTATATATAATGTAATTGCTTTAATATGTTTGGACCCCAGGAAGCAGCTACTCTTCCTGACACGATCAAATACCTGACACATTCACTACTCTTAAGTATTGCCTAATATGCTGGCATAATGCATAATTGCATAATTAATTGATTTCAAGTGGGAATTTGACAATATTACCGTTATATCAGCCCACTCGTCACTCCCGTTTAACTGCTCTGATTCACCTTGCCGCAGTACCGTAGACATCAGGTCACATGGTGATAATGTTGCATACAATCTATGATTTTCATCAAACACAATCAAAATTAACATAAATCCTAGATGCCTTCAATTGCCCAATGTATAGGCATGCACATTTTGTTTTACAATGTGATGTTGCACTCCAAAGGCATAACTTGAAATAACATGATGTAGGTCATTAAATAATCCACAAGAAAAGGGTTTATTTATTGTCTGGAACCATTTTGGGTTTGGGTTCCAGGTAGAATCCTATCTTCTAATCCTTCTTGAATCATTCTATTCTATGTAGAACCCTATATAGAAAGGGTTCTACATGGAACCAGAGGGTTCTTCAAAAGTTTCTTCTATGGGGACAGCCAAATAACCCTTTAAGGATCTAGAAAGCACCTTTTTCTCGCACCTTTTTTCGCCTTATTCTGGAACTTCACTGTGGTCGCAGCGATTGTGTTTCTATTTCCTGCAACATTCGCATGATGCTAGCGCATGCAAAAGTGGTACTTTCCGTTCAGAGCTTGATAGATTTACACTGACAGAACCGCACAAAATCTTAAAATTGATCAACATGACTGGCATTATATGTCTTGTACCAGGCCGTCACAATAATTGGATGAAGAGGAGGCAGTTTTTACAACAGCAATGTTTTGAACACCAACCTCTACGTCGATCTGAATGTCCCTGTGGAACTTCATACGACCTGCATCCACCTCCTAAAGACAGTCTTTGCGGCTCTGGCTCAAAGCGTTGAATCTAAAGAAACCACCACAATGTCACTTTGTGCGCTCCAGACAAGAATCCTACAGTGGAGCATCCTTACCCAGACAAATGGCTGGCTACGATGCTCCACTCGTGAAGAAGCGTCAGGTGTTGGTCAGGCAGTCATCAGTGACAGGTAAACCAAACTCTTGAGCAGTTTGTCTGTTTCCCTCTTGTTCTTGTAGCTAAGCAGTCTCGTAATAGCACAATTTATTTCCTCTACAACTCAATAAAACTAAAGAAATGTCATATATACTTAATTATGATTATGACGAACGAATTGCAAAAATCGCTGAAGTTGGAGACTTATCTCCCTCACCAACTTCAAACATCAGCTAACCGATCGCTGCAGCTGTACATAGTCTATTGGTAAATAGCCCACCCATTTTCACCTACCTCATCCCCACACTGTTTTTATTTATTTACTTTTCTGCTCTTTTGCACACCAATATTCTCTACCTGTACATGACCATCTGATCATTTATCACTCCAGTGTTAATCTGCAATATTGTAATTATTCGCCTACCTCCTCATGCCTTTTGCACACAATGTATATAGACTCCCCCTTTTTTTTTCTACTGTGTTATTGACTTGTTAATTGTTTACTCCATGTGTAACTCTGTGTTGTCTGCTCACACTGCTATGCTTTATCTTGGCCAGGTCGCAGTTGCAAATGAGAACTTGTTCTCAACTAGCCTACCTGGTTAAAGAAAGGTGAAATAAAAAATAAAAATATTATAAGGAGCGTCCATGCAGTATGGGGTTTTGTTATTAATTGTCCATTGACTTGTTTAACAAGCTATACTAATTTCTTAACAGATGACACAAAAGGCTCAAGTGTTGAACAAATTGAAAATGGGGATTGGACAACGCAGATAGAAGGAATGGATATGCCTTCAGAGATGGATGCTCAAACCCAATGGGAAGACCCATCTCTAAGTGATCCCAAATATAGCTCAGGTGATCATGTAAAGCCCACTACCTATGAGACAGGGACACAGCGCCCAGCAGCACCTCTCTACACATCTTCTACCCCTCTACAAAGGCTTTCAGTTAGACCTGACAGACCAAGTCCTGATGACACTGACTAAGCTGTAGCTCAAATTGCTGCAGCAGTACCTAGCAGAAAGGTTTTGGGTTTCCCAGAGTATTGTCAGTTGAGTGATTAGTTATTTGATTGACACGATGGAAGAGAATGTGAGGGAGTACATTCCATTGTTACCAAGGGAGACCATCCGTGCTACAATGCCACAATGTTTTAAGGACCACTACCCAGGAATAACCTGCATTATCGACTGCTCAGAAAATGCTTTACAGAAGTGCAAGGGGGGTCATTCAGCCATTACTACACCCAGAACACTATCAAGTACCCGATGGCCATTGCACCTTGTGATCTAGTGATGTTCATCTCCTCAGCATATGGAGGTAGATGTAGCGACAAATATATAACATCGAATTCTGGCTTCCTGGAGTACCTCTGTCCAGGTGTTGAGGTAATGGCTGATCTGGGCATCAAAATCCATGATCTGCTACATGAGAGGAAGGTCAAATGAACAATTCCAGCCTTCACAAAAAGAGGTTCACAGCTGTCAGAGGACACCACATGTACAAGACAGATAGCTAACAGGAGGGTTCATGTGGAAACGTGTAATTCAAAGGCTCAAACGGTTTAGAATCATCTCACAGACAGTGCCAATCAACCGCATCTAAAATGGATGAAATACTTTGAATCTGGGCTGCCCTGTGTAACCTGCGTGGTGATATAATTTATGAAGATGCTAAATAAACTGACCAGTCAAATGCCATTCACAGAGTCGATTTCCCCAAATTAATTAAAGTTGTGTCAAAAGTTACATTAAATACATTTCAATTCATTATAACAATGACTTAATTATTTGTTTTACATACTCATTAATAAAAAACAAAGGCATGAAAATAATGTCCACAATACTGTGACTGTTGATGCATTAAATCAGGCTTTTTAATTGAAAAACAGTGTGTTAATTGTAACTGCAAACAGGGAATACATGACTACATACTTCTACAGAGCTGGATGTATTTGTCACTCAGTGACAGTCTGCCTGCCTGACGCTCCTCAATAATAAATGGCAGCATGTGTGTTGAGTAGAATGCCTTCAACCTCAGGACAGCCTCTGCACAGGACTGTGTATCATAGGGAACAGGGAGGACAACTTGTGTGGGACGCAGTCCTGTGCAAAACAGACCAATTTGCACCTGCATGTTGTAGCCACGTGGCCCATGCGGTTGCAGTTAGGCTGTACCCTCCACCACCTTAACATCACAGGCTTACCCATTGAAGACATCATCCAGAGAATCACAGCCCGTCCCCATGACAGGACACTTGATCTCCAACAGCTCCTTGGAGTTTAGCACTCCGTCAGGGCTTGCTGATAGCCATGGCTCTTCAACACTGACCACAGTGCCTCTGTGGTCCACAGAGTATCCAGTCTTCCAGCCACTGGGAGGCCATCAGCTCACTATCTTTCCCGTAGTGTGTGCCTGCATTCCCTCGGAACCTGGGATACAGATGCTCCTGGTGAAACTTACCAGGGTTGGTGGATTCCCTGACAGGGACCTTCTTGGTTGAGCTTGCAGTAACTCTAAGCTTCCTTGAGTCATGCCACAAGTGTGAGGCACTCTGACCTTTGGGATCTGTTCCAAAGCAGTCGACTGGGTTGGGTCAAGTTTCACAAATTCATTGTAAAAGGACAGGCACTTCTGTCAGTTGTAACTGACATGCTCTCCATGTGGCTGGGAAAGAGTAGAGACTCTATATTAAGTTATTATATGGATTTAGAAAGCATTGAACAAAAGAGACACACATCAGTTCAAATACATTAAAATGGTACAGCCACAAATAAATATTCATTTCAGTCCAATTTTACCTGGGATACTACTGGCTGTGATATTATTGTCGGCTCAGCGTTAACACACTTATAGAGCAGACTCCCCACAGGCAGATTCAGGTGTCTCGGGGCTCCTATTCAATTCCTCCTGTGAGTGGAATGCAGGAGTGGGAGGCAGGAGTGGACATTCTGGATGCTTTTCTGCATATTGGTGACTGGCCTTATGGTGTGTGAAGTCAATGCCGTTTAACCACTGTGGCTCAAGGTTCCTTCCGAGTCCCTGCATTCCATTGTCGCTGCTCATCTGTGCAGGCTATGCCAGATAGCACACTGGACACTGCATTCTGCACCTTTGATAGAATGTTTGTAACAAAAAAAGACATTCAAAGAAAATCTCATTAATAATTGTGTGACTGAGGACTATGTGATAAACTTCATTATAAACTTAACTTGCTATTGTTCCCAATGAGATGAGACCACTTATACTTACCATACTTTAGGCATTATCCCCAAAACACAAGGATATTTTACAAAACTTACTCACCCAGAAAAAAATAACACTAAAGACACTAATAACACTAAAGAAATACATACGATGCTGACATGTATTTAAACATTTCTACCCTACTCACCTAGACTCCATAAACCTACCTTGCTTCACCAACGTGAGATTTGACAAGATACTTACAGATTCCCCACATTAATACAGCAGCTATGTTTATCCACAAACACATGTTAACATGTAATTAACATAACATTCTCAATTCAGCTTTCATCCAACAAAACGTTTGGTCTAACTGCTATGTTAAGCCTGACTATTTTATCATTCTGTGTCTAGATAAGGCTTGATTGGCTGGGCTGAACATCGGCCTTCAAAAATACCAATCTTTTTCCCTCCTCCTGGTGAAGCCATTTATGTGTGTTCCCAAATGTGAGCCATGTTTTGTTTTTGTTTATTTGTTAAGATGTGTTAATGATGCGCGTTTTTTAATGATTAGCTAGCCACTGCTCTGAGGTAATTCACCAGCGTTGTCAGAAGTTGTATAACGGAAACGGAAACACAATCGCGTTCGAATGGAACTGGGTCAAGTGGGCGGGGCTACATAAAGCCAATAGGAATATCTAAACGTTATTTTAATAACTCCAAAGCAATTACATGTGGCACAGGTGTGGTGGGGTAATATTAATCATATATAAGGCTGTGGTGGTCTCTACATTTTGTCAGCCGGTAATTGTCATGCAAAGGACTGCTGATCTCACAGTAATTAAATATATATAATATAATATATATGCCATTTTGCAGACGCTTTTATCCAAAGCGACTTACAGTCATGTGTGCATAAATTCTACGTATGGGTGGTCCCGGGAATCGAACCCACTACCCTGGCGTTACAAGCACCATGCTCTACCAACTGAGCTACAGAAGGACCATAACATAAACATAAGCATCTCCAGGCTTCCATGTATACAAGCTGCTGAAGCATGCCTTTGGAACATCTACATTTAAAAAAGTAAAAGTATACATCCATTTCATATAGCCTACACCGTCATAATAATATCCATGATTTATTTAGTTGTGATAGGCCTATAAACATGGGAATGTCTTAGAAATCAAAACATAAGAATTGCATGATGCCACACTGTATTGATGATTTGGCAAAAAGTTGCAAAAAAAAGCTCTGATCATTCTAGCAGAGAGAGTGCAACAATTGCTTTGCTGCTCTGCTTGTGTGGAAGCAAGTTAGATGGAATAAAAATGACAGAATTAAAAGTGAAATGAGAAAGGCTTCAATGACCAAAAGTCAACAGGTAGGCTGGTCTTTACGTTATAATTTGAATAGTGATGTTATTTGTAGGCTAACTGTAGGAAGGTGAGAAGTGCAGTGAAGTTATGGCTAGCTTCAATTAGCCTATTTAGCTAGCTTCAATTAGCCTATTTAGCTAGCTTCTGTCGGTTTGATGCAGTCAAGACTGGTACTATGTAACCAGATGGGATGATAAATAACTAGCAAGAAGTTAGTCTAGCGTGATATAACAGTGGTTGCGGTCTCTCCCTCCATGTCTGCTCAGGTGCTACGAGCCTCCTGTGTCTCCTCACACATTTACACACCACATGGCCTCTGCTCCCTAAAAGCGTACAGCTGCTCGCTCTGTGCCCCTCCCTCTCTCTCCCTTTCAGTAATGGCTCCGGTTGAATAAATTAGCGAAAACAATTGGCTTTCCTGTTTGTTCTCTCTCTTGGATAGGACCGGTTGTCCTTTTAGGTACTGTCGGAAGGGGTTTTAAAAACGTATTTATGTATATTGGGTCTGGGGCTTTCCTGTGTCCGTTTGGGAATGGGAGCTCTAATTCCCATCACCATTTGTCTTCATCAGTCATATTATTCAAATTCAATCATGAAGTGTTTAGAGAGTGATTAGAGAGACAATAGAGCGCCGAGTACTAGGCTAATAGCAAGGGCCGTCAGCAAGTTTGGTATTAATTTGCCCAGTTTTGGATGGGATTACTGGGACTTAACGGTCACATTGAATTTGACTGAGGCCATGACTCATGACTGCCGGTGTGGCGGTAATACGGTCACCACAACAGCCCTAATCTATAGGATATTCTACCTCACATGCGACCAGTAATGGCCATGCAATTAGCCTATTAAAATTATTATCTCTCTCCATAAAGATAATACAGAAATATCCAAGAGACTATAGTTGAGTTACAGGAATAGACAATCAAGAAATTCTAGATACAAGTGTATTTAATTAGGTGTGAAGTTACAAAGCATTACAAGGCAGTATTCTAGGCATTATCAGAAAGGGAGAGAGAGAGAGAGAAGTCATAGTCTAACAGACCATGCCCCTTGGGATGGAGAGAAAGAAAGACAGTATATATACACTACCGGTCAAAAGTTATAGACCTGGTATGGTGTGGGGGTGCTTTCCTGGTGACACTGTCTGTGATTTATTTAGAATTCAAGGAACACTTAACCAGCATGGCTACCACAGCATTCTGCAGCGATACACCATCCCATCTGGTTTGGGCTTAGTGGGACTATCATTTGTTTTTCAACACGACAATGACCCAACACACCTCCAGGCTGTGCAATGCATATTTTAACCAAGAATGAGAGTGTTGGAGTGCTGCATCAGATTACTTGGCCTCCACAATCCCCCGACCTCAACCAAATTGAGACGGTTTGGGATGAGTCCGACCGCAGTGTGAAGGAAAAGCAGCCAACAAGTGCTCAGCATATGTGGGAACTCCTTCAAGACTTTTGGAAAAGCATTCCAGGTGTATCTGGCTGAGAGAATGCAAAGAGTGTCATCAAGGCAAAGGGTGGCTACTTTGAAGAATCTCAAATATAAAATATATTTTGGTTTGTTTAACACTTTCTTGGTTGCTATATGATTCCTTATGTGTTATTTCATAGTTTTGATGTCTTCACTATTATTCTACAATGTAAAAAATTGTAAAAATAAAGAAAAACCCTTGAATGAGTAGGTGTTCTAAAATGTTTGACCGGTAGTGTATATATGAGTCCTGTCTGATCCAGCGACAGTGGGTTTGTGCCCATAGGCGACGTTGTTGCCAGTGATGTCTGGTGAGGACCTGCCTTACAACAGGCCTATTTAATTCATGTCTGAATACAACAGTGTACTAACTAGCAGCAACAAACTCAAACCAATCCAGGGTAATAGAAAAACATGTCACAGTTGTTTGCGTAGTGTAACGGTGTCACCGGTCTGAATCTAATCCAATCTGGAGCCAGTCAGTCAACATATGTAAAGCAAAGAAGTAGCTTCCAAACCAGATTACATTATTTCTCGAGCTATGGTTATAATTCAGGAATGATGACAATCGTTCACCCTGTTTTTCATAGAAAAAGTGCACAGTTGGGTGCCAAACTGATCCCCTGGTCGTCACTGGATGCTGGGACCTACCAGAAGGAGCCAATGTGTGTGTCACCTAGGACTTGTCCAGCAATGTGATTGCAATGGTTTAGCGACATGCCAAAAACAATTAATCCACTGTGCACTTGGTGTTTACACAGCAAGACCTCAGAATAAAATTGTGTCATGCGACGTATGCACCCTTGTGACACCTCCTCTGTTGTTTCCAGTCTCCCTCAACTCATACGAGAAGGACATGCCATAATGAGGCCTCTGATAGTGACCCGAGTTACTGATACATCAACAATGACAGGTAATGTGTGTTGTGTGAAAATATGTTTTTAAAAATACCCAGCTTAATAAAGCAGAAGGCTAATTCCCCAGCCAAGCAGATACAAGTAGAGACATTTTGGTTGTGAAGTGCATTAGAAAAAAAATCTTTGTCCTTTCTTTTGAACAAAAGGCAACTTTTTTTCTATTACATCACCCTGGAACAGGCCCTCCCAGTCTACACCACCTCATAAGATTGCCTGCTGCAGTTGTTCGAGAGACGGTCAGTTTACAGCCGAACATGCAGCATAGAGAAGACCAGCAAAGGGGGCTCTCATCAGCATCATGCAGACATGCCCTCGCTGTGAGCATTCATATGAATGGAACAGTGAGCCACATGTTGGCAAGTATCTGGCCAGCAACCTTCACCTGTCAATGGCCACAGCTTTCACAGGGTCCTCATTTGTACAAATACAGAAGGTAACCCACTTCATTACTTCGATACATTTGTTAACCCAATTGTAAAACATAACTTCTGTAAACTGATTTTATTTGTTGCTTGTTTTGTACTTCTTAGATGAATATAATGTCCAGGGCATATACTGACAGTATAATAAGCCTGGTAGAGCTGGCCTGAATGCTGTGTTCAGCGTTCTATTTAACTTCACATTGTATGATATCTGAAGTGAAATAGAGAGGTGAATGCAGTGATCAGGTTGGTTTCACCAGGCTACTCATAACCACCATTAATAATGGAATCAGTGATCAGGTTGGTTTCACCAGGCTACTCATAACCACCATTAATAATGGAATCAGTGATCAGGTTGGTTTCACCAGGCTACTCATAACCACCATTAATAATGGAATCAGTGATCAGGTTGGTTTCACCAGGCTACTCATAACCACCATTAATAATGGAATCAGTGATCAGGTTGGTTTCACCAGGCTACTCATAACCACCATTAATAATGGAATCAGTGATCAGGTTGGTTTCACCAGGCTACTCATAACCACCATTAATAATGGAATCAGTGACCAGGTTGGTTTCACCAGGCTACTCATAACCACCATTAATAATGGAATCAGTGATCAGGTTGGTTTCACCAGGCTACTCATAACCACCATTAATAATGGAATCAGTGACCAGGTTGGTTTCACCAGGCTACTCATAACCACCATTAATAATGGAATCAGTGATCAGGTTGGTTTCACCAGGCTACTCATAACCACCATTAATAATGGAATCAGTGCTCTGTGTGGGTGCGTGTGTGTGCGTGTGCCTGTGTGTGTTTGTGTGTGTGACCAACCAGTATCTTTGATGAGGTGCTGATCTACGCTGCTATGCCCATCACTGAGGCTCTGGCAAAGACCTCACCACCAACCTCACCTCTTGCCTGTTCACCAACAGTCGTCGATGCGGAGAACAAAATTAGGTAGGTTTAGTTTGACTTGTGTCAGATTTTATCTATCCTAAATGCCATTGTAAATAGAATAGTGACTATGTATGTCATTTATGTGCTCATAGAAACATGTGGAGTCAACACATGGAGACTTGCAAGATAATGTGATGAAGTCCAGACTGACAGATGGGCTTGATACTCATGCCTCTGAATGCAGAGAGACCTGGAACTCTGCATAAACATTTTATGAGACACAACTTTTACTTGTATTGTCTTTTTTTTAAATGATTTGAATTGAATGGTATCAGTCGATATGGGGAAGGAGAAACACTGACCACTCTGACATGTTACCACCACACAGGAAGTTATGACCACTCTGACATGTTACCATTATATTACCACCACACAGGAAGTTATGACCACTCTGACATGTTACCATTATATTACCACCACACAGGAAGTTATGACCACTCTGACATGTTACCATTATATTACCACCACACAGGAAGTTATGACCACTCTGACATGTTACCATTATATTACCACCACACAGGAAGTTATGACCACTGACATGTTACCATTATATTACCACCACACAGGAAGTTATGACCACTCTGACATGTTACCATTATATTACCACCACACAGGAAGTTATGACCACTGACATGTTACCATTGTAGCCCCATTACCACCACACAGGAAGTTATGACCACTCTGACATGTTACCATTATATTACCACCACACAGGAAGTTATGACCACTCTGACATGTTACCATTATATTACCACCACACAGGAAGTTATGACCACTGACATGTTACCATTATATTACCACCACACAGGAAGTTATGACCACTCTGACATGTTACCATTATATTACCACCACACAGGAAGTTATGACCACTGACATGTTACCATTATATTACCACCACACAGGAAGTTATGACCACTCTGACATGTTACCATTATATTACCACCACACAGGAAGTTATGACCACTGACTGTTACATTGTTTACCACCACACAGGAAGTTATATGTTACCATTATATTACCACCACAAGGAAGTTATGACCACTGACATGTTACCATTATATTACCACCACACAGGAAGTTATGACCACTCTGACATGTTACCATTACAGCCCCATTACCACCAGACAGGAAGTTATGACCACTCTGACATGTTACCATTACAGCCCCATTACCACCAGACAGGAAGTTATGACCACTCTGACATGTTACCATTATATTACCACCACACAGGAAGTTATGACCACTCTGACATGTTACCATTGTAGCCCCATTACCACCACACAGGAAGTTATGACCACTCTGACATGTTACCATTATATTACCATCACACAGAAAGTTATGACCACTCTGACATGTTACCATTATATTACCACCACACAGGAAGTTATGACCACTCTGACATGTTACCATTATATTACCACCACACAGGAAGTTATGACCACTCTGACATGTTACCATTATATTACCACCACACAGGAAGTTATGACCACTCTGACATGTTACCATTGTAGCCCCATTACCACCACACAGGAAGTTATGACTACTCTGACATGTTACCATTACAGCCCCATTACCACCACACAGGAAGTTATGACTACTCTGACATGTTACCATTACAGCCCCATTACCACCACACAGGAAGTTATGACTACTCTGACATGTTACCATTACAGCCCCATTACCACCACACAGGAAGTTATGACTACTCTGACATGTTACCATTACAGCCCCATTACCACCACACAGGAAGTTATGACTACTCTGACATGTTACCATTACAGCCCCATTACCACCACACAGGAAGTTATGACTACTCTGACATGTTACCATTACAGCCCCATTACCACCAGACAGGAAGTTATGACCACTCTGACATGTTTACCAAGGTAGCCCCATTACCACCACGCAGGAAGTTATGACTTATTACCATTACAGCCCCATTACCACCAGACAGGAAGTTATGACCACTCTGACATGTTTACCAAGGTAGCCCCATTACCACCACACAGGAAGTTATGACTACTCTGACATGTTTACCAAGGTAGCCCCATTACCACCACACAGGAAGTTATGACCACTCTGACATGTTTACCAAGGTAGCCCCATTACCACCACACAGGAAGTTATGACTACTCTGACATGTTTACCAAGGTAGCCCCATTACCACCACACAGGAAGTTATGACTACTCTGACATGTTTACCAAGGTAGCCCCATTACCACCACACAGGAAGTTATGACTACTCTGACATGTTACCATTACAGCCCCATTACCACCAGACAGGAAGTTATGACCACTCTGACATGTTTACCAAGGTAGCCCCATTACCACCACGCAGGAAGTTATGACCACTCTGACATGTTTACCAAGGTAGCCCCATTACCACCACACAGGAAGTTATGACTACTCTGACATGTTACCATTATATTACCACCACACAGGAAGTTATGACCACTCTGACATGTTTACCAAGGTAGCCCCATTACCACCACACAGGAAGTTATGACCACTCTGACATGTTTACCAAGGTAGCCCCATTACCACCACACAGGAAGTTATGACCACCCTGACATGTTTACCAAGGTAGCCCCATTACCACCACACAGGAAGTTATGACTACTCTGACATGTTTACCAAGGTAGCCCCATTACCACCACACAGGAAGTTATGACTACTCTGACATGTTTACCAAGGTAGCCCCATTACCACCACACAGGAAGTTATGACCACCCTGACATGTTTACCAAGGTAGCCCCATTACCACCACACAGGAAGTTATGACCACTCTGACATGTTTACCAAGGTAGCCCCATTACCACCACACAGGAAGTTATGACTACTCTGACATGTTTACCAAGGTAGCCCTATTACCACCACACAGGAAGTTATGACTACTCTGACATGTTACCATTATATTACCACCACACAGGAAGTTATGACCACTCTGACATGTTTACCAAGGTAGCCCCATTACCACCACACAGGAAGTTATGACCACTCTGACATGTTTACCAAGGTAGCCCCATTACCACCAGACAAAATGCCCTTTAAAATGAGGTTTTAGATTTCTATATGTTCAATCCATAAATAATCTAGACGTACATACAACAGTAGCCTCTTGCGCTTTTGACAAAGATTTCTCCTGAGGCCTAATTAACATGATATGACTAAATACTTATAGCCCCTAGGCTAATTCGTGTTTTTCTTTCGATTGATTGAATTATCTACATTATATTATTTAAAGTTATCCCTTTGGAGTGTAATATGATGTTGTTAAAAAAATATGCCTAAATTGGGCACTCCTGTAAGTTTTTGCAATTGAAAGCATTAGGGCTTATATTAACTTTGATTGTGTTAATTATGGGCTACAGAGTGGCACAGTGGCCTAAGGCACTTCTTCTCAGTACTAGAGATGTCACTACAGTCCCTGGTTCGAATCTAGGCTGTATCACAACTGGCAGGGCTTGGGAGTCCCAAAGGGCGGTGTGCTGATGGCCCAGCGTTATTACGGTCTGGCCAGGTTAGGCCGTCATTGTAAATAAAACATTTGTTGTCTACCGACTTCCCTAGTTAAATAAAGGTCAAATAAAAAATTACTTTTCTTCGATGTGCGTTATAAAGATGCAAATGTTTTTGCATTGCTCAGTTTACTAAACTCTTGTTGAGTAATTGCCTCCTGATAACGCACACTGCCAATTTAAATGACACTGAGATTACAATGAGGTTACAATTTTTGCACACAATCTCGCCTATAGTATGAATTTTTTACATTCTGTGTTAACTACTTGTCAGACAGTGTGTCCTGAATCAGGTTTCATTATTTTTTCTTATCTATTAGGATCCCGATTAGCCAAAGCCAATGGCGACAGCTAGTCTTACTGGGGTCTGACATATAATGAAAAATACATTTACAGACAATACACTTTACAATTTACACTTAAAAACATTAACGGGTGTGTGTGTGCATCGATCAGTTACACATAAATATCAGTACATACACAAGTAGGTCACACTTAAAATGATGACAGACATGTGAGACAGCCCTAGATCAGGAAGGCCTTCTCCTAAGTGACATCCTGAGCTCGTATCCACAAAGCATCTCAGAACGTGTCCTAGGAATCGCCAGCTGTGAACTCTACAGCACGTTTTAAAAAAACACAGTGAAAGACACTGTACATCAAATGTTTTATATAATTTCCCCCTGAAATGATCTGGGGAATAACTTTTCTTCAGACGGTTGTTAAAAGCAGAATTTTGATTATATTACATTTTATAATTCCGCATAATACGTTACATTAACACACTCGTCATCACTCCTGTTTAACAACTCTAAGTTACTTTGGCACAGAAGGCATCAAGTCACTTGCCGATATTGTTGCATACAACATTTGAAAGGTCTATAATTTTAAATGTTATTTTTATTTAACTAGACAAGTCAGTTAAGAACATTTTCTTATTTACAATGACGGCCTACCCCGGCCAAGCCCTAACGACACTGGGCCAATTGTCCCCTATGGGACTCCCAATCATGGCCGGTTGTGATACAGCCTGGAATCGAACCAGGTCTGTAGTGACGCCTCTAGCACTGAGATGCAGTGCTTTAGACCACCTTGCCACTCAGAGGCCCATTGCCAGATTGAAAGAGGTTTATGGTCATTTTTGCACATTTTTGCAAATTCTATACAATTCTAATACTATTGAACTACGAAAATCTCCCCATTACAATGTAGATTTAAAAAAAATGGAACTTTTATTTAACTAGGCAAGTCATTTAATTAACAAACTCTTATTTACAATGACAGCCTAACAAAAGGCCTCCTATATGACAAAACACACATAACAACACAACACTACATGAAGAGAGACCTAAGACAACAAAATAGCAAGGCAGAAACACATGCCAACACAGCATGGTAACAACACAACATGACAACATGGTAGCAACACAACATGGTACAATCATATTTGGGCACAGACAACCGCACAAAGGGCAAGAAGGTAGAGACGACAATACGTCACGCAAAGCAGCCACAACTGTCAGTAAGAGTGTCCATGAGTGAGTCTTTTGAATGAAGAGATTGAGATAAAACTGTCCAGTTTGAGTGTTTGTTGCAGTTCGTTCCAGTCGCTAGCTGCAGCGAACTGAAAAGAGGAGCGACCCAGGGATGTGGGTTCTTTGGGGTCCTTCAACAGAATGCGACTGGCAGAACGGGTGTTGTATGTGGAGGATGAGGGTTTTATAAAGGTGTCTTTGAATAATTCTGCCATAGACTTGTGTTTATCTGTCGGTAACCGCCCCCAGCGGATCACAGTTATGGATCTGTTGCAGCGTGTGTCTCATGAGCTGTACAGTACGTTCCATTTGGTCTATGTCATACGGATGGGTAGTTTGACAAGCTAAAAGGTGAATTTGGAAACCGGGGGCTAACCGTTTACCCATCTGCTGTATAATTCTAATCCTTCTTCTCAAAACGGTAATGGTACATCACTGGACATTAACTAACAACACTGTATCCAAACACTCAGAAAACCCAATATCAGTGGGTGTTGTGATGCCTTTTCCCCCCCAAAATGTCATTGAAGGTGCTCCAAAGCTTTTTACTATCATTCTTTATGTCATTTATCTTTGTTTCATAGTGTAGTTTCTTCTTTTTATTCAGTTTAGTCACATGATTGCTCAATTTGCAGTACGTTTGCCAATCACTTGTGCATCCAGACTTATTGGCCATTACGTTATATAGCCTAATACAACTCTTTGGGACAGAGGCTGAAAACTGGATCACAGTGAAAATCTCTTCTGGCGCCCCATGGGTGTTCAAGGGCATCTGTCACCCATACATTCTCAATACCAGACACCCACAGCCAGCCAACACCCAGCCAACAGCCCTTCAGGGACTGATGCATCCTACTTCCCAGCCACGGACTGACCTGGCAACTCCAGAGGTGAAACAGCTCCTAGGGAGGACCAGGGGAAAATAGAACAGGCACTGGGGGGTTAGGTTCTGCCTCTCCTAATCAATTCATTTCACAGATAAAGGAGTCTGGGAACTATGTGAGTGTGTACGTGTGTGTGCATGTGTCTGTGTGTGTGTGTGTGTGTGTGTGTGTGTGTGTGTGTGTGTGTGTGTGTGTGTGTGTGTGTGTGTGTGTGCTGAGTGGAATCGGTCATGCTGTAAGTCTGTCTGTCGTCTGCCTTTGATTTTATTGTTAAGGAACAATGTTGAGCTTCTGAATATCAGGACAGCGATCACTCAACTCGGATTAGATGAAGATTTTTCTACCACAAGGAGGATGCACACGACATTCTCCAACACCCTACAGGGCCGAAATCCCCGTTATTTGCAAGAGGAAGCGACGCAGGTACCGTCAACACTACTCGCCAACGTGCAATCATTGGACAATAAATTAGATGAGGTACGATCATGAATATCCTACCAACAGGACATAAAAACTGTAATAACCTATGATTCACAGATTCGTGGCTGAATGATGACATGGAAATTCAGCTAGAGGGAAATACGCTGCACCGGCAAGATAGAACAGCACACTCTGGTAAGATGAGGGGGGGGGGCGGTCTGTGTATATTTGTAAACAGCTAGTGCACGAAATCTAAGGAAGTCTCTAGATTTTGCTCGCCTGAAGTAGAGTATATTGTGATAAATTGCAGGCCACACTACATGCCTAGAGGGTTTTCAGCTATACTTTTTGTGGCTGTTTATTTACGACGACAGACAGATACTGGCACTAAGACCGCACTCAGTCAGTTGTATAAGGAAATAAGCAGACGGGAAACAACTCACTACAGAAACGGCGCACCTAGTGGCCGGAGACTTTAATGCAGGGAAACTTAAATCAGTTCTACCGAAATAAATTCTAGATCACCTGTACTCCACACACAGAGACATATACAAAGCTCTCCCTCGCCCTCTATTTGGTAAATCCAACCACAACTCTATCCTCCTGATTCCTGCTTACAAGCAAATATTAAAGCAGGAAGCACCAGTGACTTGGTCTATAAAAAAGTTGTCATATGAAGCAGATGCTAAACTACAGGACTGTTTTGCCATCACAGACTGGAACATGTTCCGGGATTCTTCCGATGGCATTGAGGAGTACACCACGTCAGTCACTGGCTTTATCAATAAGTACATTTAGGACGTCGTTCCCGCAGTGACTGTACGTACAAACCCCAACCAGAAGCCATGGATTACAGACAACATTCACACTGAGCTAAAGGGTAGAGCTGCCGCTTTCGAGGTGCGGGACTCTAACCCGGAAGCTTACAAGAAATCATGCTATGCCCTGCGACGAACCATCAAACATGTAAAGCATCAATACAGGGCAAAGATTGAATCATACTACACCGGCTCCAACGCTCGTCTTATGTGGCAGGGCTTGCAAACTATTACAGACTACAAAGGGAAGCACAGCCAAGAGCTTCCCAGTGACACTAGCCTACCAGACGAGCTAAATCACTTCTATGCTCGCTTCGAGGCAAGCAACACTGAGGCATGCATGAGAGAATCAGCTGTTCCGGATGACTGTGTGATCACGCTCTCCATAGCCGACGTGAGTAAGACCTTTAAACAGGTCAACATACACAAGGCTGCGGGGCCAGACGGATTACCAGGACGTGTGCTCCGGGCATGTGCTGACCAACTGTCCCTGATTGAGTCTGTAATACCAACATGTTTCAAGCAGACCACCATAGCCCCTGTGCCCAAGAACACAAAGGCAACCTGCCTAAATGACTACTGACCCGTAGCACTTACGCCCATTTCCATAAAGTGCTTTGAAAGGCTGGTAATGACTGACATCAATACCATTATCCCAGAAACCCCAGACCCACTCCAATTTGCATACAGCCCAAACAGATCCACAGATGATGGAATATCTATAGCACTCCACACTGCCCTTTCCCACCTGGACAAGAGGAACACCTATGTGAGAATGCTATTCATTGACTACATTCAACACCATAGTACCCTCAAAGCTCATCACTCGGCTATCAATCCTGGGACTAAGCACCTCCCTCTGCAACTGGATCATGGACTTCCTGACAGGCCACCCCCAGGTGGTGAGGGTAGGTAGCAACACATCTGCCATGCTATCCTCAACACTGGAGCTTCCCAGAGGTGTGTGCTCAGTCCCCTCCTGTACTCCCTGTTCACCCACGACTGCATGGCCAGGCACGACTCCAACACAGTCATTACGTTTGCAGACAACACAACAGTGGTAGGCCTGATCACCGACAACAACGAGACAGACTATAAGGAGGAGGTCAGCGACCTGGCCGGGTGGTGCCAGAATAACCTATCCCTCAACCTAACCAAGACTAAGGAGATGATTGTGGACTATGGGAAAAGGAGGACTGAGCATGCCCCCATTCTCATCAACGGGGCTGGAGCACGTTGAGAGCTTCAAGTTCCTTTGTGTCCACATTAACAACAAACTAGAATGGTCCAAACACACCAAGACAGTCGTGAAGAGGGCACGACAATGCCTATTTCCCCTCAGGAAACTAAAAAGATTTGGCATGGGTCCTGAGATCCTCAAAAGGTTCTACAGCTGCAACATCGAGAGCATCCTGACTGGTTGCATCACTGTCTGGTACGACAATTGCTCAGCCTCTGACCGCAAGGCACTACAGAGGGTAGTGCGTATGGCCCAGTACATCACTGGGGCTAAGCTGCCTGCCATCCACGACCTCTACACCAGTTGGTGTACATTGTTCAGTACATGAAAGACTAGCTAGGCAATTATATTACATGTTTTCTTCCCCAGCGATCACACTGACAATGTGTTCCCCAGGAAACTAAACTGTGGAAAATGTGAAATATGAGATCTGATTTGATATGGGAATGTTTCATATAATGGGTTCAGCTTGTCAGTCAAAAGTTTGGACACACCTACTCAAGAGTTTTTCTTTATTTTCTACATTGTAGAATAACAGTGAAGACATCAAAACTATGAAATAACACATTTGGAATCATGTAGTAACCAAAAAAGTGATACACAAATTAAGATATATTTGTAACCTCATTGATGATAGTCTCACGAAGCGCAAACCAAATGGGATGGCGTATCACCGCAGAATGCAATGGTTGCCAGTCTGGTTAAGTGTGCCTTGAATTATAAATACATCACAGACAGTGTCACCTGCAAAGCACTCCCACACCATCACACCTCCTTCCTCCATGCTTCACGGTGGGAACCACACTTGCGGAGATCATCCGCTCACCTATTCAGCGATTCACAAAGACGAAGCGGTTGGAACCAAAAATAAAACATTTGGACTCATCAGACCAAAGGACAGATTTCCACCAGTCTAATGTCCATTGCAGTTTATGTGTCGGGGGGCTAGGGTCAGTTTGTTATATCTGGAGTACCTCTCCTGTCCTATTCGGTGTCCTGTGTGAATCTAAGTGTGCGTTCTCTAATTCTCTCCTTCTCTCTTTCTTTCTCTCTCTCGGAGGACCTGAGCCCTAGGACCATGCCCCAGGCCTACCTGACATGATGACTCCTTGCTGTCCCCAGTCCACCTGGCCATGCTGCTGCTCCAGTTTCAACTGGCCTGGGCCCTAGGACCATGTCCCAGGACTACCTGACATGATGACTCCTTGCTGTCCCCAGTCCACCTAGCCATGCTGCTGCTCCAGTTTCAACTGTTCTGCCTTACTATTATTCAACCATGCTGGTCATTTATGAACATTTGAACATCTTGGCCACGTTCTGTTATAATCTCCACCCGGCACAGCCAGAAGAGGACTGGCCACCCCACATATGCTCTCTCTAATTCTCTCTTTCTTTCTCTCTCTCAGAGGACCTGAGCCCTAGGACCGTGCCCCAGGACTACCTGACATGATGGCTCCTTGCTGTCCCCAGTCCACCTGACTGTGCTGCTGCTCCAGTTTCAACTGTTCTGCCTTATTATTATTCGACCATGCTGGTCATTTATGAACATTTGAACATCTTGGTCATGTTCTGTTATAATCTCTACCCGGCACAGCCAGGACTGGCCACCCCACATAGCCCGGTTCCTCTCTAGGTTTCTTCCTAGGTTTTGGCCTTTCTAGGGAGTTTTTCCTAGCCACCGTGCTTTTACACCTGCATTGTTTGCTGTTTGGGGTTTTAGGCTGGGTTTCTGTACAGCACTTTGAGATATTAGCTGATGTACGAAGGGCTATATAAATAAATTTGATTTGATTTGATTTGCTCGTGTTTCTTGGCCCAAGCAAGTCTTCTTATTTTTGGTGTCCTTTAGTTGTGGTTTCTTTGCAGCAATTCGATCATGAAAGCCTGATTCACACAGTCTCCTCTAAACAGTTGATGTTGAGATGTGTCTGTTACTTGAACTCTGTGAAGCATTTATTTGGGCTGCAGTCTGAGGTGCAGTTAGCTCTAATGAACTTATCCTCTGCAGCAGAAGTAACTTCATCTTTTACCAAATAGGCCTAGTGTAACGACTGTTGGTGGAAGAAGGTGAGGACCAAGATGCAGCGTTGTAAGTCTTCATAATTTTAATGGTAAAGTAACAAAAGAGAACAACCGAAAAAGTTATGTCAGGTGCAAACCACACTAAACAGAAAACAACTACCCACACCATACAGCTGGGAAAAGGCTACCTAAGTATGGTTCTCAATTAGAGACAACGATAGACAACTGCCTCTGATTGAGAACCACACCCGGTCAAACAACACAGAAATCAAAAACATAGAAAATGAACATATAATGCCCACCCTAGTCACACCCTGGCCTAACCAAAATAGAGAATAAAAACCTCTCTATGGCCAGGGTGTGACAGCTAGCTTCTGTATACCACCACTACCTTATCACAACACAACTGATTGGCTTAAACAAATAAACTTTTAACAAGGCACACCTGGTAATTAAAATGCATTCCGGGTGACTACCTCATGAAGCTGGTTGAGAGAATGCCAAGAGTGTGCAAATCTGTCATCAAGGCAAAGGGTGGCTACTTTGAAGAATTTCAAATATAAAATATATTTTGATTTGTTTATAACACTTTTTTTGGTTACTAAATAATTCCATATGTGTTATTTCATAGTTGTGATGTCTTCACTATTACTCTGCAATGTAGAAAATAGTAAAAATAAAGAAAAACCCTTGAATGAGTAGGTGTGTCCAATCTTTTGACTGGTTATGTACATGTTATCAGACATAGAGCACAGTGTTATGAAACCTCCACTATAAATTGACAATTGACAATAGATAAATGTTTCCATATTCTGCATATTATACAGTATGTTGTGCAGTGTGCTTCTGAGAAAAATAATCATGAAGATGAGTATAATACAATGACTCATTGTAACCTATAATAAAGTTGTGCAGTGTTTTTATTTGACGCTCTAGCAACATGACATAGAAACCAACTCGCTTATGCTCAGACATAGTCTAACATCATCTATAGAGCTACGGCCAATTCCCACACAAAGATATTTCACATCCCCCATCTCTCTCAAAGCAAAAGTTTGACCTACGTAAGCAGGCCTATGACATCATAACGAAGTGCCCTTGTGTCTGAGATAGGTGAGAATAAGCAAATCTCAGGTTGTGAACGGTTACTATGCCAGGTTTCATTAGAAGGGGAGGATGATGACAGTAAATGAAGTATGGTAGTTATCTTGTTGGGAAGGTTGTATGAAGTTCCTGTGAAGTGTCTATAGGGAACATTGAAAATAATAGTGTTACGAAGGAAGTTATGGAGGAATCAGGGTTGGTTCAGTTCGAATTGAAGGCAGTCAATTCAGGAAGTAAACTCATTTAAAAACAGGCATTTATTGTCAATGACTTCTCAGTATGCTGAAAAGGAGAAATATTGACGAATACGCTGATTCGGTGTGCGAGTTCATTAGAATGTGCGTCGAAGATGTCGTTCCCATAGCAACGATAAAAACATTCCCTAACCAGAAACCGTGGATTGATGGCAGCATTCGCGTGAAACTGAAAGCGCAAACCACTGCTTTTAATCAGGGCAAGGTGTCTGGCAACATGACCGAATACAAACAGTGCAGCTATTCCCTCCGCAAGGCTATTATTAAACAAGCTAAGCGTCAGTACAGAGACAAAGTGGAATCTCAATTCAACGGCTCAGACACAAGAGGCATGTGGCATGGTCTACAGTCAATCACGGACTACAAGAAGAAACCCAGCCCAGTCACGGACCAGGATGTCTTGCTCCCAGGCAGACTAAATAACTTTTTTGCCCGCTTTGAGGACAATACAGTGCCACTGACACGGCCTGCGACGAAAACATGCGGTCTCTCCTTCGCAAGGCTGCAGGCCCAGACGGCATCCCCAGCCGCGCCCTCAGAGCATGCGCAGACCAGTTGGCCGGTGTGTTTACGGACATATTCAATCAATCCCTATACCAGTCTGCTGTTTCCACATGCTTCAAGAGGGCCACCATTGTTCCTGTTCCCAAGAAAGCTAAGGTAACTGAGCTAAACAACTACCGCCCCGTAGCACTCACTTCCGTCTTCATGAAGTGCTTTGAGAGACTAGTCAAGGACCATATCACCTCCACCCTACCTGACACCCTAGACCCACTCCAATTTGCTTACCGCCCAAATAGGTCCACAGACGATGCAATCTCAACCACACTGCACACTGCCCTAACCCACCTGGACAAGAGGAATACCTATGTGAGAATGCTGTTCATCGACTACAGCTCGGCATTCAACACCATAGTACCCTCCAAGCTCGTCATCAAGCTCGAGACCCTGGGTCTCGACCCCGCCCTGTGCAACTGGGTACTGGACTTCCTGACGGGCCGCCCCCAGGTGGTGAGGGTAGGCAACAACATCTCCTCCCCGCTGATCCTCAACACGGGGCCCCACAAGGGTGCGTTCTGAGCCCTCTCCTGTACTCCCTGTTCACCCACGACTGCGTGGCCATGCACGCCTCCAACTCAATCATCAAGTTTGCGGACGACACAACAGTGGTAGGCTTGATTACCAACAACGACGAGACGGCCTACAGGGAGGAGGTGAGGGCCCTCGGAGTGTGGTGTCAGGAAAATAACCTCACACTCAACGTCAACCAAACTAAGGAGATGATTGTGGACTTCAGGAAACAGCAGAGGGAACACCCCCCTATCCACATCGATGGAACAGTAGTGGAGAGGGTAGCAAGTTTTAAGTTCCTCGGCATACACATCACAGACAAACTGAATTGGTCCACTCACACTGACAGCGTTGTGAAGAAGGCGCAGCAGCGCCTCTTCAACCTCAGGAGGATGAAGAAATTCGGCTTGTCACCAAAAGCACTCACAAACTTCTACAGATACACAATCGAGAGCATCCTGGCGGGCTGTATCACCGCCTGGTACGGCAACTGCTCCGCCCTCAACCGTAAGGCTCTCCAGAGGGTAGTGAGGTCTGCACAACGCATCACCGGGGGCAAACTACCTGCCCTCCAGGACACCTACACCACCCGATGTTACAGGAAGGCCATAAAGATCATCAAGGACATCAACCACCCGAACCACTGCCTGTTCACCCCGCTATCATCCAGAAGGCGAGGTCAGTACAGGTGCATCAAAGCTGGGACCGAGAGACTGAAAAACAGCTTCTATCTCAAGGCCATCAGACTGTTAAACAGCCACCACTAACATTGAGTGGCTGCTGCCAACACACTGTCATTGACACTGACCCAACTCCAGCCACTTTAATAATGGGAATTGATGGGAAATTATGTAAATATATCACTAGCCACTTTAAACAATGCTACCTTATATAATGTTACTTACCCTACATTATTCATCTCATATGCATACGTATATACTGTACACTACATCATCGACTGCATCCTTATGTAATACATGTATCACTAGCCACTTTAACTATGCCACTTTGTTTACTTTGTCTACATACTCATCTCATATGTATATACTGTACTCGATACCATCTACTGTATGCTGCTCTGTACCATCACTCATTCATATATCCTTATGTACATATTCTTTATCCCCTTACACTGTGTATAAGACAGTAGTTTTGGAATTGTTAGTTAGATTACTTGTTGGTTATCACTGCATTGTCGGAACTAGAAGCACAAGCATTTCGCTACACTCGCATTAACATCTGCTAACCATGTGTATGTGACAAATAAAATGTGATTTGATTTTATTTGATATTTAAGTCAAAGGTTTTAACATTTTGGGAATTTTAATTCAAATCCCATCTTTCAATTGGAATTGACCTCAACTCTGTGGGGTAGTGGTATTGGAAGGAGTATCTAGAGTAAGTTGCTTATACAGTAAGCTTACATTCTAATGAGTTCGCTTCCTCTACAAAAGCTAAATTCAAAGATGTGACCGTAAAGGTTAAGTGTAGCCAAAACTATGCCACCTAAGTTTGCTAAGAGCTTAGGAACTATTTCCAAACAGCACACAAATACTTATAAAAACCTGGTGGGAGTTTGCAACCTGCTTTACACAGAGTGGAGGATGTGATTGAATAACTATAGGAATTTATTTCAGAGAATGTCTCTTTTAAAATGGAACCATATATTCAAAGGTAAAGAAAACGAATGAAATACTGAAATGCAACAATAATGAAAATACACAATACACTAAAATGGCAAGTCCTTGTTGACGTTCCCAATGTAGTGTAGGCCCGTCGTGCTGATTAGCAGTTGGTACACTCAAAGAATAGGCTGTGGCGAGAGTTCAAAGACCTAGAGCAGTAGCATCAAATCCACCAGTAACATCCACGGAATAACTGCATGACAGAGAATACTGTTGACAGTAGGATGCTTTGCAGTCACAGCAAAACTCTTTTCTGTCCGGTCTAAATGTGTCCCCGCAACCAATTCCAAAACAATTTCAGTATATTATCACTATTGCTCCCAGGACCCGTTCCATAAAAGGCAAAACACACACCACACCATGTACACACAAGAAACTCTACCCTCAGCACTACAGCAACACAGTAAACCAGAAACTCTACCCTCAGCACTACAGCAACACAGTAAACCAGAAACTCTACCCTCAGCTATACAGCAACACAGTAAAACAGAAACTCTACCCTCAGCACTACAGCAACACAGTAAACCAGAAACTCTACCCCCAGCAATACAGCAACACAGTAAACCAGAAACTCTACCCCCAGCACTACAGCAACACAGTAAACCAGAAACTCTACCCTCAGCACTACAGCAACACAGTAAACCAGAAACTCTACCCTCAGCACTACAGCAACACAGTAAACCAGAAACTCTACCCTCAGCTATACAGCAACACAGTAAAACAGAAACTCTACCCTCAGCACTACAGCAACACAGTAAACCAGAAACTCTACCCCCAGCAATACAGCAACACAGTAAACCAGAAACTCTACCCCCAGCACTACAGCAACACAGTAAACCAGAAACTCTACCCTCAGCACTACAGCAACACAGTAAACCAGAAACTCTACCCTCAGCACTACAGCAACACAGTAAACCAGAAACTTTACCCTCAGCTATACAGCAACACAGTAAACCAGAAACTCTACCCCCAGCACTACAGCAACACAGTAAACCAGAAACTCTACCCTCAGCTATACAGCAACACAGTAAACCAGAAACTCTACCCCCAGCACTACAGCAACACAGTAAACCAGAAACTCTACCCCCAGCACTACAGCAACACAGTAAACCAGAAACTCTACCCTCAGCTATACAGCAACACAGTAAACCAGAAACTCTACTCCCAGCACTACAGCAACACAGTAAACCAGAAACTCTACCCATAGCGATACAGCAACACAGTAAACCAGAAACTCTACCCCCAGCAATACAGCAACACAGTAAACCAGAAACTCTACCCCCAGCAATACAGCAACACAGTAAACCAGAAACTCTACCCTCAGCACTACAGCAACACAGTAAACCAGAAACTCTACCCTCAGCGCTACAGCAACACAGTAAACCAGAAACTCTACCCTCAGCACTACAGCAACACAGTAAACCAGAAACTCTACCCTCAGCGCTACAGCAACACAGTAAACCAGAAACTCTACCCTCAGCACTACAGCAACACAGTAAACCAGAAACTTTACCCTCAGCTATACAGCAACACAGTAAACCAGAAACTCTACCCCCAGCACTACAGCAACACAGTAAACCAGAAACTCTACCCTCAGCTATACAGCAACACAGTAAACCAGAAACTCTACCCCCAGCACTACAGCAACACAGTAAACCAGAAACTCTACCCCCAGCACTACAGCAACACAGTAAACCAGAAACTCTACCCTCAGCTATACAGCAACACAGTAAACCAGAAACTCTACTCCCAGCACTACAGCAACACAGTAAACCAGAAACTCTACCCATAGCGATACAGCAACACAGTAAACCAGAAACTCTACCCCCAGCAATACAGCAACACAGTAAACCAGAAACTCTACCCCCAGCACTACAGCAACACAGTAAACCAGAAACTCTACTCCCAGCAATACAGCAACACAGTAAACCAGAAACTCTACCCCCAGCAATACAGCAACACAGTAAACCAGAAACTCTACCCCCAGCAATACAGCAACACAGTAAACCAGAAACTCTACCCTCAGCACTACAGCAACACAGTAAACCAGAAACTCTACCCTCAGCGCTACAGCAACACAGTAAACCAGAAACTCTACCCTCAGCACTACAGCAACACAGTAAACCAGAAACTCTACCCTCAGCGCTACAGCAACACAGTAAACCAGAAACTCTACCCTCAGCGCTACAGAAATACGATAAATCTCGCGGACTTCACTTCTTCTTCATATCTGCCACCACTTTTCCACAACACACAGAAATGTTTAGGACAATCTGATGTCGACAGGTGTATTGTGTGTGATGTTTCTCCTTGTGGAGGATAAGACTGAGCATGTGTCTACTTCGCATCCGTGCTCCTTTACTGTTTGTGCAGGGTGGTAGGTATAGTTGGCGATGGCTGTGGTTGTGGTGATTGTGTTTGACGTCTGCTGGGAGCCTGAACTTCTGTACATGAGTCAGTCTCTCTTCTAAAGGAACTGCCACTGGCTGCAAATATAGCCACTCAGGTAATCACCAGGCAACCTAACTATGAGACACACACACACAATATAAGATTGCAAAACCAAACAGCACATTCAGAGATGCATTTATTTTGTAGCTAAATAAGAAAGGCAACATCAGAAAACAGAACAGCAGCAAGCTGAATCTGCTAGGGTATTCCGCTAAGATGAAAGTCAATGTAGTCACATTGGACGGCTTTATTTCCCATGGTACATCACAATCAATCATCTGAACCACACATCACATCAGTGCAACGGAGTATTTGCCACCTGCTGTCACATATTCCAACGGAGGACGTCAAGTGAAATCAGTGACTTTTGGAACTAACATGTATGAAGCCAAATGTGTTGACCTTTCGACAGTTTGGAGCGGATTCGCGAGACAGAAGATTATTGACCTATTTTTTGTTGTTGCTGATTTCGCGCTAGTTGACAACTAAACCAAATGTAAATGAAAACTTGACCCAGTGGCTGCAGAGAACTCTGGGGACATTTTGACCATCTGAAGACCAAATACGCTGACCCTCTGTCATGTAATTCTGTAATAACAGAGCAGCAATAGGAATTGGGTCTGGGTCTCTCTCCAAGGTCCCAAGGATTTATTGCTGGAATGCCCAGAGATTACATGTCCCTGGGTGAACACAGAGCACTTGGAATGGATTGAATAAGGTTGACTTGGCTTCATTTAAATCACTTCAAGGACAATTGTTACAGCAAAACAAGTTATATTTGACAGAATTCTATTACGTTAAGATTTCCAACAGTAAGGTTTCAAGAGCAAAGCCGCAATCATTGGAATGAAATCTCAATCATTCGAGATGACTCCTGGGACATGTTTGAGTGCCGACCTTAATCATTCTTGTTAATTCCCGGCGTGTTCACACTGTAGTACTGACCATTTACTTTCAACTTCTCCATTGACAAAGTTGCTGCTTTTGAAATATATCCAATGATACAGATTACCAATACACATTCTAGTATTACCCCATGTGGAGTTGTAATTTTGTCCATCAAGAATCCCAGGCAATCGCTTGCAATCAGTGGTGAGTGAGCCCGTTCTTAGCTAGCTTTATTTGCACAATTTGACCCTCTAGCATTGATAAAGAAAAGCTAAACCTGGCTACTGTACCTTCCCAGTGACATGCCAACAGGTAATAGGAATCTGTGCCCACTAAGAAAGGGCCATCGTTGTGTTGGGTCATGTTTAACAATTGATTGTACATATATTGATACCTTGATAACTTGTTAGTTTGCAATTGACTTCATACACAGGTTAAATAGGGTCTTGTGTAGACTCATGAAGTTAAGTTTTGGAATGCTGGGGGGGTTGTTGATTTGTTCAAAGCGGAGACAAAATTAGCAAATATATCAACTATACCTTTGATGCACCAAGCTCTCCACTGAGCTACTTTCTTCCAAGTCTATTCTCCTTGTACTTGGCTTAGAAGATTAGCAGAGCATCATTGATGCTGCAACATTTTCAACATATTTCTCCCTTCCTATACATCATTCACCTGCTTGGTCAACTTCATCAACTTTTAGACAGAATCCATGATCATGGACACATGGATATGTTATGTTGCCCTCAGGTAAACAAGAGGTTTGACATATATCTTCTTCACAAACAGTTTTTTATTAATCTGATGTAGTGATGTAGTGGTAAAAAAAATGGTGGGTGAACTGTCACACTGAAAAAAATAACACTCCCTATTCTTTCAATCCACTTTTCTGCAAAAGGTTTGTAAACTGTTAGGTAAAAGGTGGGTAAACTGTTTGGTAAAAGGTGGGTAAACTGTTGGGTAAAAGGTGGGTAAACTGTTGGGTAAAAGGTGGGTAAAAGGTGGGTAAACAAAAGGTTTGTAAACTGTTTGGTTAAAGGTGGGTAAACTGTTGGGCAAAAGGTGGGTAAACGGTTTGGTTAAAGGTGGGTAAACTGTTGGGTAAAAGGTGGGTAAACTGTTGGGTAAAAGGTGGGTAAACTGTTAGGTAAAAGGTGGGTAAACTGTTGGGTAAAAGGTGGGTAAACTGTTAGGTAAAAGGTGGGTAAAAGGTGGGTAAACAAAAGGTTTGTAAACTGTTTGGTTAAAGGTGGGTAAACTGTTGGGCAAAAGGTGGGTAAACGGTTTGGTTAAAGGTGGGTAAACTGTTGGGTAAAAGGTGGGTAAACTGTTGGGTAAAAGGTGGGTAAACTGTTAGGTAAAAGGTGGGTAAACTGTTGGGTAAAAGGTGGGTAAACTGTTAGGTAAAAGGTGGGTAAACTGTTAGGTAAAAGGTGGGTAAACTGTTGGGTAAAAGGTGGGTAAAAGGTGGGTAAACAAAAGGTTTGTAAACTGTTTGGTTAAAGGTGGGTAAACTGTTGGGCAAAAGGTGGGTAAACGGTTTGGTTAAAGGTGGGTAAACTGTTGGGTAAAAGGTGGGTAAACTGTTGGGTAAAAGGTGGGTAAACTGTTGGGTAAAAGGTAGGTAAACTGTTGGGTAAAAGGTGGGTAAACTGTTGGGTAAACTGTTGGGTACAAGGTGGGTAAACTGTTGGGTAAACAAAAGGTTTGTAAACTGTTGGTCAAACAAAAGGTTTGTAAACTGTTGGGTAAAAGGTGGGTAAACTGTTGGGCAAAAGATGGGTAAACTGTTTGGTTAAAGGTGGGTAAACTGTTGGGTAAAAGGTGGGTAAACTGTTGGGTAAAAGGTGGGTAAACTGTTGGGCAAAAGGTGGGTAAACTGTTTGGTTAAAGGTGGGTAAACTGTTGGGTAAAAGGTGGGTAAACTGTTGGGTAAAAGGTGGGTAAACTGTTGGGTAAAAGGTGGGTAAACTGTTGGGTAGTATTTATGCTGCAGTAGTTTATGTGTCGGGGGGCTAGGGTCAGTTTGTTATATCTGGAGTACTTCTCCTGTCCTATTCGGTGTCCTGTGTGAATCTAAGTGTGCGTTCTCTAATTCTCTCCTTCTCTCTTTCTTTCTCTCTCTCGGAGGACCTGAGCCCTAGGACCATGTCCCAGGACTACCTGACATGAGGACTCCTTGCTGTCCCCAGTCCACCTGGCCATGCTCCTGCTCCAGTTTCAACTGACCTGAGCCCTAGGACCGTGCCCCAGGACTACCTGACATGAAGGCTCCTTGCTGTCCCCAGTCCACCTGACTGTGCTGCTGCTCCAGTTTCAACTGTTCTGCCTTATTATTATTCGACCATGCTGGTCATTTATGAACATTTGAACATCTTGGTCATGTTCTGTTATAATCTCTACCCGGCACAGCCAGAAGAGGACTGGCCACCCCACATAGCCCGGTTCCTCTCTAGGTTTCTTCCTAGGTTTTGGCCTTTCTAGGGAGTTTTTCCTAGCCACCGTGCTTTTACACCTGCATTGTTTGCTGTTTGGGGTTTTAGGCTGGGTTTCTGTACAGCACTTTGAGATATCAGCTGATGTACGAAGGGCTATATAAATAAATTTGATTTGATTTGATTTGGGTAAAATGTGGGTAAACTGTTGGGTAAAAGGTGGGTAAACTGTTGGGTAAACAAAAGGTTTGTAAACTGTTGGGTAAAAGGTGGGTAAACTGTTGGGTAAAAGGTTTGTAAACTGTTGGGTAAAAGGTGGGTAAACTGTTGGGTAAAAGGTGGGTAAACTGTTGGGTAAAAGGTGGGTAAACTGTTGGGTAAACAAAAGGTTTGTAAACTGTTGGGTAAAATGTGGGTAAACTGTTGGGTAAACAAAAGGTTTGTAAACTGTTGGGTAAAAGGTGGGTAAATCATTCCACGTTAAACCGAAGAATCCAGCAATGTTATGTTACAACAGAAAATATCCATTTGGTCCTTGAGAGTTTCCTCTCTTAAAATGCAACTGCCAAGGAATTAAGTATGGAGAGAAGGAGAAGGTTAAACATGGTTGCTCTTTCCTGTTGTCATGGAGGTACATATTCTCCCCCACTGTTTCCACTTCTGGTGTGTGGCATGATTGAGGTGTAACTTTAAAAGATTTGTGCTGACACACGGAGGGAGACAAATGACCTACCAGAACGGATTACTGTGATATTACCTGCTTGCTCCCTGCAGAGAACACAGCATTAGAGAATTAAATGCACTGTGAGCAGGATTGACAATGCTCCCCAGCCACTGCATGCAAGACCGAGCACACCATCCCCACACTGCATCTCTCTCTGGAGCAGTTTTAGTGGTCATTCCTCTTCTCTATCAATCAAGTTTAACTGCAGGGTAGGATGGATGGTTTATTCTACAGGCTTGTAGGGTAGGATGGAGGGTCTATTCTACAGGCTTGTAGGGTAGGATGGAGGGTCTATTCTACAGGCTTGTAGGGTAGGATGGATGGTCTATTCTACAGGCTTGTAGGGTAGGATGGAGGGTCTATTCTACAGGCTTGTAGGGTAGAATGGAGGGTCTACTTTACGGGCTTGAATGGTAGGATGGATGGTCTACTTTACGGGCTTGAATGGTAGGATGGAGGGTCTACTTTACGGGCTTGAATGTTAGGATGGAGGGTCTACTTTATTGGCTTGAATGGTAGGATGAATGGTCTACTTTACGGGCTTACAGGGTGATGTGGGTGTCTATTTTACGGGCTTGCAGGGTGATGTGGAGGGTCTACTATACGGGCATGCAGTGTAGCATGGATGGTCTACTTTATGGGCTTGAATGGTTGGATGAATGTTCTACTTTACGGGCTTGAATGGTAGGATGGATGGTGCACTTTACGGGCTTGCAGGGTGATGTGGAGGGTCTACTCTATGGCCCTGCAGATTAGGATGGAGGGTCTATTCTACGGATTTGCAAGGTAATATGGAGTGTTGACTCTACGTGCATGTTAGGGTTAGTGTTGAGGTTAGAGTTAGGGCTAAGGTTAGGGTTAGTGCTAAGGTTAGAGTTAGGGCTAAGGTTAGAGTTAGGGCTAAGGTTAGAGTTGGGGCTAAGGTTAGGGTTAGTGCTAAGGTTAGAGTTAGGGCTAAGGTTAGAGTTAGGGCTAAGGTTAGAGTTAGTGCTAAGGTTAGAGTTAGGGCTAAGGTTAGAGTTAGGGCTAAGGTTAGAGTTAGGGCTAAGGTTAGAGTTAGGGCTAAGGTTAGAGTTAGTGCTAAGGTTAGGGTTAGTGCTAAGGTTAGAGTTAGGGCTAAGGTTAGAGTTAGTGCTAAGGTTAGGGTTAGTGCTAAGGTTAGAGTTAGGGCTGAGGTTAGAGTTAGGGCTAAGGTTAGAGTTAGGGCTAAGGTTAGAGTTAGGGCTAAGGTTAGAGTTAGGGCTAAGGTCAGAGTTAGGGCTAAGGTCAGAGTTAGGGCTAAGGTCAGAGTTAGGGCTAAGGTCAGAGTTAGGGCTAAGGTTAGAGTTAGGGCTAAGGTCAGAGTTAGGGCTAAGGTCAGAGTTAGTGCTAAGGTCAGAGTTAGGGCTAAGGTCAGAGTTAGGGCTAAGGTTAGAGTTGGGGCTAAGGTTAGGGTTAGTGCTAAGGTTAGAGTTAGGGCTAAGGTTAGAGTTAGGGCTAAGGTTAGAGTTAGGGCTAAGGTTAGAGTTAGGGCTAAGGTCAGAGTTAGGGCTAAGGTCAGAGTTAGGGCTAAGGTCAGAGTTAGGGCTAAGGTCAGAGTTAGGGCTAAGGTTAGAGTTAGGGCTAAGGTCAGAGTTAGGGCTAAGGTCAGAGTTAGTGCTAAGGTCAGAGTTAGGGTTAAGGTTAGAGTCAGGGCTAAGGTCAGAGTTAGGGCTAAGGTTAAAGTTAGTGCTAAGGTTAGAGTTAGGGCTAAGGTTATGGTTATAGTTTCTGCTGGAAGTACAGTGTCTCTATGAGTAATTCCAATACTTGCTATATTGTAGTCACATGAGTAGTTGCACAGTAATAAGGGCAGTGTAAAGCATGATCCAACTTTGGCATATCTTAACCGAAATCACAATGTTCCAGGTGTGCAAGTGTTGTTTACTACAACTTTACCTTAGAGCCATTTCGATGGGCCTCATTACTCATTATGTGGAATGGTACGTTTTTGCATAAAGGCATAGACTAAATAAGAAAATGATGGTTAAGATCACAGCATTGTTTCACACTGTAGTTAATTAAGGTCCCTGGTTTCCTGTGAATCCTCCCTCTGGGGAATACAGTGAAAAGGTATATAATCTAATATGCAAAGTAAGCAGTTTACATCAAATCCCCCTAGCTTTACTTCTCTCTCCTCAGCTTTACCTCTCTCTCCCCCCAACACTATCTCTCTTTCTCCAGCTGTACCTCTCTCTCTCCAGCTTTACTTCTCTCTCCTCAGCTTTACCTCTCTCTCCCCCCAACACTATCTCTCTTTCTCCAGCTGTACCTCTCTCTCTCCAGCTTTACCTCTCTCCCCATCTGTATCTCTCTCTCCCCATCTGTACCTCTCTTTCTCCAGCTGTACCTCTCTCTCTCCAGCTTTACCTCTCTCACCAGCTTAACCTCGCTCTCTCTCAAGCTTTATCTCTCCCTTCCCAACTTTACCTCTCTCTCCCCAGCTTTACCTCTCTATCCCCCTGCTTTACCTCTCTATCCCCCAGCTTTACCTCTCTCTCCCCCTGCTTTACCTCTCTCTCCCCCTGCTTTACCTCTCTCTCCCCCCAGCTTTACCTCTCTCTCCCCCTGCTTTACCTCCCTCTCTCCCCATGCTTTACCTCCCTCTCTCCCCAGCTTTACCTCTCTATCTCCCCAGCTTTACCTCTCTCTCCCCCTGCTTTACCTCTCTCTCCCCCTGCTTTACCTCTCTCTCCCCCCAGCTTTACCTCCCTCTCTCCCCAGCTTTACCTCTCTCTCCCCCTGCTTTACCTCCCTCTCTCCCCATGCTTTACCTCCCTCTCTCCCCAGCTTTACCTCTCTCTCCCCCTGCTTTACCTCTCTCTCCACCCTGCTTTACCTCTCTATCCCCCTGCTTTACCTCTCTCTCCCCATGCTTTACCTCGCTCTCCCCAGCATTACCTCTCTATCCCCCTGCTTTACCTCTCTCTCTCCCCTGCTTTACCTCTATCTGCCCCCAGCTCTCTCTCTCTCCAGTGAAAAACTGTGAAAAAACGGTTTGACGGGGGCCTGATGAAATATGGATTTACAGACAACTTGACAATTTCTCAGTGTATAATTGTATTTTATCCAATTTAGCTAACCTCGATTCTCCCACCTCACAAATCGAGACAGATTCCCTCGCAGCCAACTAGCTGATGGCTGGGCTTTCATGTTGCCTCCCCAGTGATCAAACCAAGTCTCTTGGGACTTCACACCGAATCACATTTACTTTGATCAGAAGAAATCTGAATAAAATGTAAATAAATTAAGGATAAATTATTAAACTGGGATGTGTTTAACTGTTTAATTAGATGTCAAAGAGAGGGAGAGAGAGAGAGAGGGGGACAGAGAGAGAGAGGGAGAGAGAGAGGGGGAGAGAGAGAGAGAGAGAGAGATGGAGAGAGAGAGAGAGAGAGAGAGAGAGAGAGAGAGAGAGAGAGAGAGAGAGAGAGAGAGAGAGAGGGATAGAGGGATAGAGGGGGAGAGAGAGCAGTGCTTTTTGTCGAGTTTTAACATGGCTTGCCCTTGCTAATTAATCTAGAGCCAGGGTGTTCTACTCTGGGAAGTGTCTGCCAAATATCCTGCAGTGATTTTGCACATCCCAGAATCCCACCAGAAAATATGGTCATGTCTTATTTTCTTTGATTATTCCTTGTACAATTTTTTTGCCAACGAAATGCCTCCACTCACTGTCATATTGATGCCTACATCTTTGACTTCTCCAGTCCTATCACTGATCCTGATTTTGTTTCAAGTAGTCCAACAGTCCAACAGAAACAAACTTCCATCTTTAGAAGGCCCTTACTGACATCCGTGAGAATCTCTTAAATGCTCATTTACATGTTGCACATCTTCAAAGGTGTGATAACCCACAGACGGGGGGCCCAAGTGAGAACAAGAATGGCACGTTTAAACCACAGGAGGCTGGTGAGAGGAGGATGGTTCATTATAATGTCAGGGATGGAGTGAATGGAATGGTATCAAATACATAGAAACCACGTATTTTATGTGTTTGATAAAATTCCATTTATTCCGTTCCAGCAATTACATTTGAGCTTATCCTCCCAAATTAAGGTGCCACCAGCCGCCTGTGATTTACACATCCCTCTGACTTTCAGAGCTTTGGAAGTCACTCCTTCCTCTTTCACACACAGAGACATTTCACATCCATCACAATTAACGACCTTGTGTGTTTTCTGCAAATGTGTTTTGGAAATGAAAATGTAAAATGATTTAATACACTAATTATCTGTGTGCTAATTAGAATTTTGAATGTAGCTCCTTGTTAATGGAGACAGACATGGCATTGGGCACCTCGGCTGCTGAAGGGGAAAAGCTCCTGTCAAAAGAAGTGTGACTCTCTCTCACATGCCAGCTCCGGACTCATTAATTAAACTCAATATATGTGTGTGTGTGTGTGTGTGTGTGTGTGTGTGTGTGTGTGTGTGTGTGTGTGTGTGTGTGTGTGTGTGTGTGTGTGTGTGTGTGTGTGTGTGTGTGTGTGTGTGTGTGTGTGTGTGTGTGTGTGTGCGTGTGTGTGTGTGTGTACGTGCGTGTGCGTGTGAGCGTGTGTGCAAGAGAGGACTCCCACAGGGGTGCTGGGTGAACTAGAGAATGGGGGGAAGGAACAATGGGCCATTTTCTGTTTGTAAAACTCTTCCTAGTGTAAAGATGATCTGTCATGTCATGTACAATAGGTTATTTCTCGTAGTGACAGCAGGAAGTAGCCTTGAGCACTGTTGTTATGTTAACATTGAAAACATGGCTTACGGTTGTTGTCAAGTTACAGTTCGCTTGTTCAGGAGGTTACAGTTCGCTTGTTCAGGAGGTATTTATATTTTTATAATGTGGATATGTTCTGAAATGTTTGTTTGACCCACAGCTAGCCTTCCAATTTGGCTTTGGGCACATGACACAGGACGTGACTTTGTCCTTTTCTGATGAATTCTGGGAGTTCAGTTAAAGCTTGAGGCCATTTTGTCCACTACTGTATCATGTCAACATATATTTTATTTTGCCCGATCAATGAGATGTCATATTTACAGTAAGAAGCAAAGTAAACATCCTTTCCATATGATTTGTCCTAATTTTGTTTGATTCATACGTATGGAAGGTGTGTCACAATTGCTAAATGTAAACACAACAGGAGAAATTGATCATTTTTGGAGTCATGTTACTGACATGGCAGCGCTACTGTAGCTAGCAAAATGATTGCTTACGATCTGCAAACATTTTTTGCTATTCTAACTGTGGGGTGAAACAATTGACTTATTTACCATTAATTAGAACCACAAATGTCTTTACTAGCAAAACAGATGCTGTCTCCAAAACTGCAAGGTATCTCCTGTAATTTTACTTTCCAACCATATTGATTTGATGGAATGTGTGGAATTAAGTGTCCCTTGCGTCATCCTAGTGGTTCAATAAAGAGTACACTATAATATATGGATTTACTCATGAAAAACAAACAAATCCAGCCAATTTGAAATGAGGGACATCAGATGGAATCACTGAAACAAGGAATTCAGTAGCAGGAAAATGAAATGATCACCGAGAGAGAGAGAGACCCGAGAGACAGACAGACAGACAGACAGACAGACAGACAGACAGACAGACAGACAGACAGACAGACAGACATAACGAGAGAGAGAGAGAGATAACGATAGAGAGACAAAGAGAGAGAGAGAGAGAAAGAGAAAGCGAGAAAAAGAGAGAAAAAGAGAGAGCGAAAGAGAGAGAGGTTCATGCTGCTGCTGATTGAGCTACATTAAAATGTGCACAGTGAATATGATCCCAGTGTTGAATTTAGAATTAGTACCTAAACGATTTTAGATTACATCAGAGGAAATGTATATTTAATCTGTATCTGAAGTCAATGTTTACCTCATCAAAAATCTAGGGAGATATTCAGTGTAATTTTTTGGGATTATGATTAAGACAAAATAGATTGGTTAAAACAGATGTCTTGCTGGCAGCTGGTACATTGCATTGTATTGTACCTCGACAATGGCTTTTTCAAGTTCTATGTGTGCATGTTTTTTTAAATGGTCTAATTAATAAAATAAAATAACCTAAGATGGCAACCATCTAACTGCCTGTGTGTTTGAAAGTACAACAAAACAATAGTTATAAATGATAGTAAAACTAAGTGCCGCCCGACTAGCATCACTACTCTGGACGGTTCTGACCTAGAATATGTGGACAACTACAAATACCTAGGTGTCTGGTTAGACTGTAAACTCTCCTTCCAGACTCACATTAAGCAGACTCACATTTAAATGAAATGTAGAACCGTCTTTCTACTTCGCAACCAAGCATCCTTCACTCATGCTGCCAAACATAACCTCGTAAAACTGACCATCCTACCGATCCTTGACTTCGGCTGTGTAATTTACAAAATAGCCCCCAACACTCTACTCAGCAAACTGGATGAAGTCTATCACAGTGCCATCCGTTTTGTCACCAAAGCCCCATATACTACCCACCACTGTGACCTGTATGCTCTCGTTGGCTGGCCGTCACTACATATTCGTAACCAAACCCACTGGCTCCAGGTCATCTACAAGTCTTTGCTAGGTAAAGCCCCGCCTTTTCTCAGCTCACTGGTCACCATAGCAGCACCTGCCCGTAGCACGCGCAGCAGGTATATTTCACTGGTCATCCCCAAAGGCAACACTTCCTTTGGCCGCCTTTCCTTCCAGTTCTCTGCTGCCAGTGACTGGAAGGAATTGCAAAAATCACTGAAGCTGGAGTCTTGTATCTCCTTCTCTAACTTTAAACATCAGCTGTCAGAGCAGCTTACCAATCACTGTACCTGTACACAGCCCATCTGTAAATAGCACACCGAACTACCTCATCCCCATATTATTAATTACCCTCTTGCTCTTTTGCACCCCAGTATCTCTACTTGCACATCATCAACTGCACATCTATCACTCCAGTATTAATGCTAAATTGTGATTATTTTGCCTCTATGGCCTATTTATTCCCTACTTCCCTACTCTTCTACATTTGCAAACAATGTACATGATGTTTCTATTTTTCTTTTCTGTTGTGTTCTGTTTCTTGACTGTACGTTTGTTTATGTGTAACTCTGTGTTGTTGTTTGTGTCGCACTGCTTTGCTTTATCTTGGCCAGGTTGCAGTTGTACATAAGAACTTGTTCTTTTGTTCCTTGTTCTCAACTGGCCTACCTGGTTAAATAAAGGTGTTCTCAACTGGCCTACCTGGTTAAATAAAGGTGTTCTCAACTGGCCTACCTGGTTAAATAAAGGTGTTCTCAACTAGCCTACCTGGTTAAATAAAGGTGTTCTCAACTGGCCTACCTGGTTAAATAAAGGTGTTCTCAACTGGCCTACCTGGTTAAATAAAGGTGTTCTCAACTGGCCTACCTGGTTAAATAAAGGTGTTCTCAACTAGCCTACCTGGTTAAATAAAGGTGTTCTCAACTGGCCTACCTGGTTAAATAAAGGTGTTCTCAACTAGCCTACCTGGTTAAATAAAGGTGTTCTCAACTGGCCTACCTGGTTAAATAAAACTGGCCTACCTGGTTAAATAAAGGTGTTCTCAACTGGCCTACCTGGTTAAATAAAGGTGTTCTCAACTGGCCTACCTGGTTAAATAAAGGTGTTCTCAACTGGCCTACCTGGTTAAATAAAGGTGTTCTCAACTAGCCTACCTGGTTAAATAAAGGTGTTCTCAACTGGCCTACCTGGTTAAATAAAGGTGTTCTCAACTAGCCTACCTGGTTAAATAAAGGTGTTCTCAACTGGCCTACCTGGTTAAATAAAGGTGTTCTCAACTAGCCTACCTGGTTAAATAAAGGTGTTCTCAACTAGCCTACCTGGTTAAATAAAGGTGTTCTCAACTAGCCTACCTGGTTAAATAAAGGTGTTCTCAACTAGCCTACCTGGTTAAATAAAGGTGTTCTCAACTGGCCTACCTGGTTAAATAAAGGTGTTCTCAACTGGCCTACCTGGTTAAATAAAGGTGTTCTCAACTGGCCTACCTGGTTAAATAAAGGTGTTCTCAACTGGCCTACCTGGTTAAATAAAGGTGTTCTCAACTGGCCTACCTGGTTAAATAAAGGTGTTCTCAACTGGCCTACCTGGTTAAATAAAGGTGTTCTCAACTGGCCTACCTGGTTAAATAAAGGTGTTCTCAACTAGCCTACCTGGTTAAATAAAGGTGTTCTCAACTAGCCTACCTGGTTAAATAAAGGTGTTCTCAACTAGCCTACCTGGTTAAATAAAGGTGTTCTCAACTAGCCTACCTGGTTAAATAAAGGTGTTCTCAACTGGCCTACCTGGTTAAATAAAGGTGTTCTCAACTGGCCTACCTGGTTAAATAAAGGTGTTCTCGACTAGTCTACCTGGTTAAATAAAGGTGTTCTCAACTAGCCTACCTGGTTAAATAAAGGTGTTCTCAACTAGCCTACCTGGTTAAATAAAGGTGTTCTCAACTAGCCTACCTGGTTAAATAAAGGTGTTCTCAACTGGCCTACCTGGTTAAATAAAGGTGAAATAAACTAAATACATAAAAAAGTCTATGTAATTGAAGTGATGCTAACCTCAGAGACCAACACCCACATAAGCAGCTCATTTATAGGTGAGCTTTTGGTCCTATTCAGACAGTTACGGTTTAGTAAGTCACATCTGTACCCACCAGATGACTTGCTGAGGCACTGGCTGTAGTTTAAAAAGTCATGATTTACTGCATGCAAAAGTACAGTGAAATGCCTTTCTTTCAGCTTCAAACCCAACAATGCAGCAATCAATATCAATGTAGCACTAAAAATAATATAAGGCAGAACAAAAATAAAAATAAGAAAAAAGAAGCTACACTACCGGTCAAAAGTTTGGACACACCAACTCATTCAAGGGTTTTTCTTTATTTTTACTATTTTAGTGAAATAATAGTGAAGGCATCAAAACCATGAAATAACACATATGGAATCAGGTAGGAACCAAACATGTGTTAAACAAATCAAAGTATATTGTATATTTGAGATTCTTCAAAGTAGCCACCCTTTGCCTTGATGACAGCTTTGCATACTCTTGGCATTCTCTCAACCAGCTTCACCTGGAATACTTTCCAACAGTCTCGAAGGAGTTCCCACATATACTGAGCACTTGTTGGCCGCTTTTCCTTCACTCTGCGATCCAACTCATTGGGGGATCGGGGGATTGTGGAGGCCAGGTCATCTGATGCAGCACTCCATCACTCTCCTTCTTGGTAAAATAGCCCTTACACAGCCTGGAGGTGTGTTGGGTCATTGTCCTGTTGAAAAACAATTTATAGTCCCACTAAGCACAAACTGAATGGGAGGGCATATCACTGCAGAGTGCTGTGGTAGCCATGCTGGTTAAGTGTGCCTTGAATTCTAAAGAAATCCCAGACAGTGTCACCAGCAATGCACCCCCACACCATCGCACCTCCTCCTAGATGCTTCATGGTGGGAAATGCACTTGCGGAGATCCATCCATGCACATCCATTCACCCACCCCACATCTCACAAAGACACTGCTGATGGAACCAAAAACCTCAAATTTGGACTTCAGACCAAAGGACAAATCTCCACGGGTCTAATGTCCATTGTTCATGTTTCTTGGCCCAAGCAAGTCTCTTCCTCTTATTGGTGTCTTTCAGTAGTGGTTTCTTTACAGCAATTTGACCATGAAGGCCTGATTCACACAGTCTTCTCTGAACAGCTGATGTTGAGATGTGTCTGTTACTTGAACTCTGTGAAGCATTTATTTGGGCTGCAATTCCTGAGGCTGCTACCTCTAATTAAAAAAGCCTCTGCAGCAGAGATAACTCTGGGTCTTCCATTCCTGTGTCGGTCCTCATGAGAGCCAGTTTCATCATAGCTCTTCATGGTTTTTGTGAAAGCACTTGTAGAAACTTTCTAGAAAGTTCTTGAAATGTTCTGTATTGACTGACCTTCATGTCTATAAGTAATGATGGAATGTCATTTCTCTTTGCTTATTTGAGCTGTTCTTTCCATAATATGGACTTGGTCTTTTACCAAATAGGGCCATCTTCTGTACACGCCCCCTACCTTATCACAACACAACTGATTGGCTCAAACGCGTTAAGAAGGAAAGACACCTGTTCATTGAAATGCATTCCAGGAGACTACCTCATGAAGCTGGTTGAGAGAATGCCAAGAGTGTGCAAAGCTGTCATCAAGACAAAGGGTTGGAATTTGAAGAATCTCAAATATATAATATATTTTGATTTGTTTAACACTTTTTTGGTTACTACATGATTTAATTTGTGTTATCTCATAGTTTTGATGCCTTCACTATTATTCTACAATGTAGAAAATAGTACAAATAAAGAAAAACCCTTGAATGAGTAGGCGTGTCCAAACGCTTGACCGTTAGTGTATATACAGGGTCAGTGCCAATACCATATTTACAACGTGCAGGGATGTAGGTAGATATCAAATCAAATCATATGTATTTATATAGCCCTTCGTACATCAGCTGATATAATATAATAATAATAATATATGCCATTTAGCAGACGCTTTTATCCAAAGCGACTTACAGTCATGTGTGCATACATTCTACGTATGGGTGGTCCCAGGAATCGAACCCACTACCCTGGCGTTACAAGCGCCATGCTCTACCAACTGAGCTACAGAAGGACCATATATCTCAAAGTGCTGTACAGAAACCCAGCCTAAAACCCCAAACAGGAAGCAATGCAGGTGTAGAAGCGCGTTGGCTAGGAAAACTCCCTAGAAAGGCCAAAACCTAGGAAGAAACCTAGAGAGGAACCAGGCTATGAGGGGTCGCCAGTCCTCTTCTGGCCTCTTCTGGCTGTGCCGGGTGGAGATTATAACAGAACATGGCCAAGTGTTCAATGTTCATAATAATAATCGGAGTAGTTGTTGAGGGTGCAGCAAGTCAGCACCTCAGGACTAAATGTCAGTTGGCTTTTCATAGCCGATCATTAAGAGTATCTCTACCACTCCTGCTGTCTCTAGAGAGTTGAAAACAGCAGGTCTGGGACAGTTAGCACGTCCGGTGAACAGGTCAGGATTCCATAGCCGCAGGCAGCACAGTTGAAACTGGAGCAGCAGCACGGCCAGGTGGACTGGGGACAGCAAGTAGTCATCATGCCAGGTAGTCCTGAGGCATGGTCCTAGCGCTCAGGTCCCCCGAAAGAGAGAAAGAAAGAGAGAAAGATAGAAATAGAGAGAGCATACTTAAATTCACACAGGACACCGGATAAGACACGAGAAGTACTCCAGATATAACAAACTGACCCTAGGCCCCCAACACATAAACTACTGCAGCATAAATAATGGAGGCTGAGACAGTAGGGGTCAGGAGACACTGTGGCCCCATCCGATGATACCCCCGGACAGGGCCAAACAGGAAGGATATAACCCCACCCACTTTTCCAAAGCACAAGCCACATACCACTAGAGGGATATCTTCAACCACCAACTTATCATCCTGAGACAAGGCAGAGTATAGCCCACAAAGATCTCCGCCACAGCACAACCCAAGGGGGGGCTCCAACCCAGACAGGAAGATCACATCAGTGACTCAACCCACTCAAGTGACGCACCCCACCTAGGGACGGCATGAAAGAGCACTAGTAAGCCAGTGACTCAGCCCCTGTAATAGGGTTAGAGGCAGAGAATCCCAGTGGAAAGAGGGGAACCGGCCAGGCAGAGACAGCAAGGGCGGTTTGTTGCTCCAGACCCTTTTCGTTCACCTTCACACTCCTGGGCCAGACTACACTCAATCATATGACCCACTGAAGAGATGAGTCTTCAGTAAAGACTTAAAGGTTGAGACCGAGTCTACATCTCTCACATGGGTAGGCAGACCATTCCATAAAAATGGAGCTCTATAGGAGAAAGCCCTGCCTCCAGCTGTTTGCTTAGAAATTCTAGGGACAATTAGGAGGCCTGCGTCTTGTGACCGTAGCGTATGTGTAGGTATGCAAGCCCATGTAATGCTTTGTAGGTTAGCAGTAAAACCTTGAAATCAGAGTTTAAAAGTAGAAACTTAGCAGCCATCCACTTCCTTATGTCTGAAAACACAGGCTTCTAGCGAGGGCTATTTTGGGGCTTCACCATGTTTCATTGAAATGTACAGCTGTGTGTCATCCGCATAACAGTGAAAGTTAACATTATGTTTTCGAATGACATCCCCAAGAGGTAAAATATATAGTGAAAACAATAGTGGTCCTAAAACGGAACCTTGAGGAACACCGAAATGTACAGTTGATTTGTCAGAGGACAAACCATTCACACAGACGAACTGATATCTTTCCGACAGATAAGATCTAAACCAGGCCAGAACTTGTCCGTGTAGACCAATTTGGGTTTCCAATCTCTCCAAAAGAATGTGGTGATCTATGGTATCAAAAGCAGCACTAAGGTCTAGGAGCACGAGGACAGATGCAGAGCCTCGGTCTGACACCATTAAAAGGTCATTTACCACCTTCACAAGTGCAGTCTCAGTGCTATGATGGGGTCTAAAACCAGACTGGAGCATTTCGTATACATAGTTTCTCTTCAGGAAGGGAGTGAGTTGCTGTGCAACAGCTTTTTCTAAGAATTTTGAGAGGAATGGAAGATTCGATATAGGCCAATAGTTTTTTTATATTTTCTGGGTCAAGATTTGGCTTTTTCAAGAGAGGCTTTATTACTGCCACTTTTAGTGAGTTTGGTACACATCCGGTGGATAGAGAGCCGTTTATTATGTTCAACATAGGAGGGCCAAGCACAGGAAGCAGCTCTTTCAGTAGTTTAGTTGGAATAGGGTCCAGTATGCAGCTTGAAGGTTTAGAGGCCATGATTATTTTCATCATTGTGTCAAGAGATATAGTACTAAAACACTTGAGTGTCTCTCTTGATCCTAGGTCCTGGAAGAGTTGTGCAGACTCAGATATGTATAGGGGTAAGGTGACTAGGCCTCAGGTGACTAGGTATCAGGATATATGATAAACAGAGTTGATGATTGTATGTGAGTGTGTCTGTGTTGTGTGTGTTGGAGTGTCTGTGAATGTGATGAGTCCTGTGAGTCTGTAGAGTTCTGTGAGAATGTAGAGTTCTGTGAGTGTGTAGAGTTCTGAGAGTGTGTAAAGTTCTGTGAGTGTGTAGGGTCTTGTCGATGTGGATGGGGGCCTAAGGCAGGTGTTCAGTCACTGAGTCCTAAGCTTTGTGACAAGCTTGGAGGGGACAATGGTGTTGAACTCAATGAACAGCATTCTCACATACTGTAGGTATTCCTCTTATCTAGCAGTGTGGAGTGCACTTGAGATTGTGTCATCTATGGATCATTCAGGGCAGTTTGCAAATTTGAGTAAGTCTATGGTGTCTGGGATGATGAAGTTGATGTGTGCCATAACCAGTCTTTCAAAGCATTTCATGAGATGTGAGTGATACAGGGCGGCATGAAGCCTTAGAGTTCTTAGAAACAGGAATAATGGTGGTCAGTTAAAGACGTGAGGATTACAGACTGGGACAAGGAGAGGTTGAAAATTACAGTGAATATGCCTGCCAGTTGATCTGCGCATGCTCTGAGAACGCGCCCTGAAAAACCGTCCAGCCCCTCGGCCTTCCAAGTGTTATACTGATTAAAGACCTTATGTTGGCCTCGGAGAGCGAGATCACCCAGTCCTCTGGGTCCTTGAGAGCCCTCATGCATGGTACATTGTTGTTATTGTCAACGTTTGGATAAAATGCATTGAGTTCATTTGGAAGTAAGGCATCATTGGGCGGATCATGGCTGGGTCTTCCTTTGTAGATCGGTAATGGACTGTAGGCTCTGCACAGCCCGAGTAATATGATTCCACCTTATTCCTATATGTGACTGATTTAGGAAACTAGCCATATGTCATAAGTCACAACTTCACAGGAGAGCTGTTTGAACGTAAAAAATATTATTTTAATGAAAAGCCGTTTTTTTTGGCCTACTCGAACATATGAACTAATATGTGCCTTAATATCAAACTTGTATGCCATCTGTAAATACAAATAAAACAATTGAAATGTCAAGCCAAGTTGGTATAGCCACAGAAAAAGGAGGCAACCTTCCCACTAGCTATGATTGGCTGAGATAATGAGTGGGCTGGACATGCAGAGAGATTAGTTTAGATTGGTCTACCATATAGCACGCGTCTGTCTATTGGAGCTGGTTAGTATGTTTAGGTAATCGTGTATCGCATAGTAAAACTGAATTAACCTCTTGTTATGGCTGCAATCCCATTAACCTCTTGTTATGGCTGGCTCACTAGCTAACGTTATGTGTATGCTCTCCACTTTCTGGAGGACCAAATTTTGAAATCAGTGGAATTCGAGTATGATAGCTAAGGAGATGGAGAAAACACCTGTCTGGATTACATCATCAAACTAAGGCAACCATGCATGTCATTAAACAGGAGACGCGTCCCACCATGATGTATACTGGTAAGATTTTCAGATATGACACATTTCTAATTTTGACAAAAAGTGTTTTAATTTCAGGTGTACTGTTAGCTAACTAATATTAACTAATGTACTATGTTATTCTTTGTATCTCAGACACATTTGCGTGACTAGTTATAGCCATAGAACCTGGTTGATTAGCTACCTGCAGATTCATGCAGGGTAGTAACGCCATGAGTTGTGATTATGGTCCATTTTTTAGCTAGCTAGCTACATGTCTTACCAAAGACCACTCTATTTTTGATCAAGTATTGTCATTTCAAGTTAATGTGTACTGTTAGCTAGCTAGCTAACGTTAGCTGGCCGGCTCGCTAACTAACATTACATCATGCGTTGGGATTCATTGTTTACCTAGCTAGCTATCTAGCTAAATTTCTTAACAAAAGACTCTCATCTTAGTGTGCCAGAGCACAAAATAACAGAACACATTTCTGAACTCTCAACACCCGTGGAATATGTCCAGTTTCAGTAAATGTTGGCAACAAAGCCTAATTCAATTGTTGCCAACAGCACAGTCACGGTCACCAACGCTCTGGATAACATAATCAGCTCTGCTAGGGTGAGTAAAATGTGTGGTGTTCTCTCATTATGTGTCTGGAAGTAGATAGCCAATGTTAGCCAGTTAGCTTGGGTGCTTGACTGTAGTTCTGCGGTCAGAGCTTTTGGGACAACCCTACTTATTGGCAAGAGTGTCCAGTGTGCACTCTGAATGCGAAACCACAGACAGAGCGATAGGGCGAGTAATGTTCAGTGAGCTGTTCTCTCTCTGTCAGTTGTCTGAAGGTAGCTGGCGAGTTATTACAGAACAGTTGGAACAACCCTTAAAAATATGGGTGGGGCTAAGTCTTAAGAGGTTGTGAACAATACTGAATGGGTGTAGACAAAGAAGGGCTCTCCAATAGTAGTACTAAAACATTGAAAGACGTTTTTTTGAAGTTGATCAACTTTCAAAGCAGAATTACTTCCCCATTGTTTCCTCAAATGTAGTATATGATATACCATTTTGTAGCTCTGAGTCTCAAATGTTGCAACATGAGACCATATTCAGGTGGTGAGTCACATATTGTCCTTTTGCTCGTTTGATGACTGCGGAGGTCGTACAGGGACTTCTACTCAGTCTCTCTCTGTTTCCTCCCTGTCCCTCTCTCCTTCCTGTCCCTCTCTGTCCCTCTCTGTCTCCTCCCTGTCCCTCTCTGTCTCCTCTCTGTCCTTCCGTGTCTCCTTCCTGTCCCTCTCTGTCCTTCTCTGTCTCCTCTCTTTCTCCTCTCTGTCCCTCTCTGTCCCTCTCAGTCCCTCTCAGTCCCTCTCTGAACCTTTCCTATCTCCTTCCTGTCCCCCTCTGTCCCCCTCTGTCCCTCTCTGTCTCCTCTGTTCCTCTATTACATCGGCTGATGTCACAAAGTGCTATACAGAAACCCAGCCTAAAACCCCAAACAGCAAGCAATGCAAATGTAGAAGCACGGCGGCTAGGAAAAACTCCCTAGAAAGGCAGGAACCTAGGAAGAAACCTAGAGAGGAATCAGGCTCCTAGGGATGGCCAGTCCTCTTCTGGCTGTGCTGGGTGGCGATTATAACAGTACATGGCCAAGATGTTCAAAAGTTCATAGATGACCAGCAGGGTCAAATAATAATAATCACAGTGGTAGTAGAGGGTGCAACAGGTCAGCACCTCAGGAGTAAATGTCAGTTGGCTTTTCATAGTCGATCATTCAGAGTTAGAGACAGCAGGTGCGGTAGAGAGAAAGTCAAAAACAGCAGGTCCGGGACAAGGTTGCACGTCCGGTGAACAGGTCATGGTTCCATAGCCGCAAGCAGAACAGTTAAAACTGGAGCAGCAGCACGACCATGTGGACTGTCCCTCTCTGTCCCTCTCTGTCTCCTCTCTGTCCTTGTCTGTCCTTCTCTGTCTCCTCCCTGTACAATGCATAATTGACATGAACGCTTCTCTGTAGATACAAAGATTGCTTTTGAGGGTCCATTCAGGGGCGGCAGGTAACCTAGTGGCCTAGAATTGGCCTAGTAACCGAAAGGTTGCCAGATCGAATCCTCGAGCTGACAATGTAAAGATCTGTCGTTCTGCCCCTGAACAAGGCAGTTGACCCACTGTTCCGAGGCCATCATTGAAAATAAGTTAACTGACTTGCCTAGTTAAATAAAGGTAAAATAAAACATTCAAAAATTAAGATTAAAATGGAGGCCTGAAATTGTGAGATATCCCATAGGTACCCTTTGTGCAAGGATACAACAAAGGGATCTTGGCCCACGACTGCAATGGCGAAGGGAACCCATCTCCTCTCTCTCAGGTGAGTGTGCCAGTCATTCCCAAGTGGTTATCCTGTGCAACATGTCAAAGAGGAACACAAACCCTCTTATCAGTCTGAGACATAGATGCCCCACTGGCCATACTCCAGTTCGAGCAAATGTCAGATGGGCTGGTCCAACTTTACCTCTGTGGGACTGTGTAAATTCCTGTTTTTTTTATGTGCAGAATGATCATTATTTAATCTAATAAGGCTCTCAAGGAAAAGAATGGGCCGGTGTGGGGGGGCTCAAGGAAAAGAATGGGCAGGTGTGGGGGGCTCAAGGAAAAGAATGGGCCGGTGTGGGGGGCCTCAAGGAAAAGAATGGGCCGGTGTGGGGGCTCAAGGAAAAGAATGGGCCGGTGTGGGGGGCCTCAAGGAAAAGAATGGGCCGGTGTGGGGGGCCTCAAGGAAAAGAATGGGCCGGTGTGGGGGGGCCTCAAGGAAAAGAATGGGCCGGTGTGGGGGGGCCTCAAGGAAAAGAATGGGCCGGTGTGGGGGGGCCTCAAGGAAAAGAATGGGCCGGTGTGGGGGGCCTCAAGGAAAAGAATGGGCCGGTGTGAGGGGGCCTCATGGAAAAGAATGGGCCGGTGTGGGGGGCCTCAAGGAAAAGAATGGGCCGGTGTGAGGGGGCCTCATGGAAAAGAATGGGCAGGTGTGGGGGGCCTCAAGGAAAATAATGGGCTGGTGTGGGGGGCCCTCAAGGAAAAGATTGGGCCAGTGAGGGGGGGCCTCAAGGAAAAGAATGGGCCGGTGTGGGGGGGCCTCAAGGAAAAAAATGGGCCGGTGTGGGGGGGCCTCAAGGAAAAGAATGGGCCGGTGTGAGGGGGGCCTCATGGAAAAGAATGGGCAGGTGTGGGGGGGCCTCAATGAAAAGAATGGGCCGGTGTGGGGGGGGCTCAAGGAAAAGAATGGGCCAGTGTGGGGGGCCTCAAGGAAAAGAATGGGCCGGTGTGGGGGGGCCTCAAGGAAAAAAATGGGCCGGTGTGTTTGAAATGCCCGAAACAATTTTTTATCCCATTCCGTCCCTGTTTTGAGGCAACACAGAAGAGTGTAGAGCATATGGGCAGGTGATGCTCTCCTCTCACCCTCGAGTAACTACTCAGTGACCCGAAACAACCAAAACTGTCTTAGTTTCTACATGTCCACAAAGTCTGAGATCATGAGCCGCAGCAAGTGAGTTGATTTTATCCAAGCCAAGCGCTGCACCAGGTAGCTTTGTGGTTTTATTATATTCCAGAAAAGACAAGAAAAGCTCTGTTACAGTCAAGTAAACTCAAAGTTTTCAGACCTTGCCATTTTGTGATTTAATTTCTGTCCAAAACTCACGCAGACATTGTCGAGGGGCATTCATTTCGCCCTGAAATGGAAACCAGTCCAGTTTCAAAACGTGCCGAACGCAGCACATGAGTCTCTCCGCGGCGCTGCAAGACTGCTAGCCTAGTGACCTTTAGCTGATTGGCAAAGAGTGTCGGCTATAATAAAAACACCATTGCAAAAGTTATTCTCTCGCTAAACTAAGGTGCTCAATTCAATGGCTCAAATGACTCTGTCTAATGGCTGGTGGGACGTCTATGGTAAATGCACTCATAATGTGATGATGAAATACCATTGGATGCAAGGCGAAGCACGAGAACGCCCCAATTAAACCTTCAGATGGCTGATTTCTCTGCAAGTCACTTTACATACTATAGCCTCTACACTGTATAGTTCATGCTCTATAGAGGAACATTTCTTTGAACTTTGTATCTGAATGGTGCTAAAACAACACCATTGTCTGGTTTACGTTCTCGTATAAGTTCTCCAAAATACTTCCTGAGTTTAGTTATAGGTAATGATGAATATTTTGTATTCTAGCATGTTTCCATGAAAACTCTCTGAATTGTGCTTGCTTTAGTCAAGAACATTGACTTGTATGGGTATGGTGCTCCAAAATGTTTCCAGCTTTAGGGTAACAACCTGGTAGCAATGTTGAATATTTCATTTCCCCTAAGAAAAATGTAATTTTTTAATGAATTGGGACTTTTTTTAATTGTGATTACTTTAGACAACAACTCTGTCTGGTGTGGTTGTCCAAAGTGATTCCACGTTTAGGGTAGCAATGTTAAATACTTTTTAAAAAGACTTTTTGGCTTGGCTAGATAGCTTTTGTTTAAAAAATGCATCTGGATACAGTACCATCTTTTTTGGTTCGCCTGGCTGCCAATTCGTGATCTTTTGAGAACATGGTTTGAGGAGTGGCCTGAAGCGTAAGAGGAATGGAAGAATACAACAGTGCTGAGGGAGAGGGCTCGTAGTGAGGATGACTGGCTACTGTTCTGAACTTCGTGTGGTGAGCTTTCTGCCACTCTGAGCTGCTGAGGGAGAGGGCTCGTAGTGAGGATGACTGGCTACTGTTCTGAACTTCGTGTGGTGAGCTTTCTGCCACTCTGAGCTGCTGAGGGAGAGGGCTCGTAGTGAGGATGACTGGCTACTGTTCTGAACTTCGTGTGGTGAGCTTTCTGCCACTCTGAGCTGCCGAGGGATCACGCATCAAGTGGTGTTACACAGAGTGGAAGAGGACAAGTCCAGTGGCTATAAGAGTCAGGCCGGTTTCCAGAGGTGCCCTCTACAAGATCATTAGCAGACTCCGTCACTATCATCTACCATCCTCTGACCAGCTCTCTCCACTCAAGCCATAAACTGTCCCTCTCTATCTTCGTAGGATGCACATTTCAAAGACTTGGCCTCTGTTGGCGGACCTGTCATGATATATTGCTTGTTAGTTTTTGAGATTCTATGAAAAGTGCTATAAAAATGTAATAAATTATTAAGATTATTATTATCCTTGAACCTCAGCAGTGTTGTTACGGTGGCTTCGACAAGCATCACAGGAGACAGGGGACCTGCACTGTGAAATAATTCTGTGAGGTTCTCGAGTTGACACAAACATGGAATATTGGCAAGATTTGGTACCTTGGATTATGCCTCGCATAATGACACTTCCTTTATAACAGAATTATTTTACGTACATTTTTTTTGTAGATTTAAAGTAAATGAGCAGTCCAGTCACAGTTTATTTAAAGTGCATTTAAGGGCTCATATAACACTTCTTAAGATTAAAAAGAGGAAACACAACAAAGCAGAAAGGAGAACAATATCAACGACAGTATAAACAATATAAAACCAATAAAAAACATTGACCTCCATTCCAGGCACACAAAACTCTTCTTTTTGTTTACACATCCAAAATCACCTGAGGAATTGACATTTTTCTTCCTGTATGATTCATTCACCCATGTCATTCATAACCCATATCATTCATAACCCATATCATTCATTCACCCATGTCATTCATAACCCATATCATTCATAACCCATATCATTCATTCACCCATGTCATTCATAACCCATATCATTCATTCACCCATATCATTCATTCACCCATGTCATTCATAACCCATATCATTCATTCACCCATGTCATTCATTCACCCATGTCATTCATAACCCATATCATTAATTCACCCATGTCATTCATAACCCATATCATTCATAACCTATATTATTCATAACCCATATCATTCATAACCTATATTATTCATAACCCATATCATTCATTCACCCATGTCATTCATAACCCATATCATTCATAACCTATATTATTCATAACCCATATCGTTCATTCACCCATGTCATTCATAACCCATATCATTCATTCACCCATGTCATTCATAACCCATATCATTCATTCACCCATGTCATTCATAACCCATATCATTCATAACCTATATCATTCATAACCCATATCGTTCATTCACCGATGTCATTCATAACCCATATCATTCATTCACCCATGTCATTCATAACCCATATCATTCATAACCCGTATCATTCATAACCCATATAAATTCATAGTATGCGTGGGGTCCCATTTTTTCAATCTGGGCTTGTTCAATTGTGTGTAGCCTCAGTGGCAGGGGAAAAGCTGTTCTGACATTGTGATTCCCAGTGAAATTGCTCCGAAGAGTTCAACAGTGACAACATCTTGGCATCCCACTGGACATTCCAGAGGAACACATGATTAGAATGACGGGTGCTGTTGGCGAAAATGTATCTGCTTTTGACAGTTATTCTTCTGGTTTGTACAAATACATGCCTGGAGCTATTTGAGATAGGCCTACAGGCTATGGTGGGGCAAACAAACGTACTGCCTAATATTTTAGGAGCCCTACCAGTGGATTTACAGTTCCATGCTGCAGTGCAGTTACAATTACCGTGGGTTTCTGTCTCTTTCTTGATAAAGTGGAAGTGGTCTGACTTGTTAAAGGTTAAACCTTGGGTCTTGATTTGCGTTGGTACACTAATTACAGCAACCACACTTGATGTTCTTGCTACCAAGACAGATGAGATACAGTACATGCAAGGTCAATGAATTTCTCAATGGACGAGCCAGGTTGCAACAATTAGATGAGCCAGGTTGCAACAATTAGATGAGCCAGGTTGCAACAATTAGATGAGCCAGCGATGGTAGAGAGTTCTGTGTTGGATTGGTCATGCAAATGGAGGGTGCTGTAAGTGCATCAAACTTAGCATACCTAAGATGGGAAACAAATGGGTGTACGCTATGGTAGATACGTCTAAAGAGTTAACTTGTGTTTTGCCCAGGAGCTCTTTCCCGCAGTCAAATGACCTAGTGGCGTCATGGGTGCATGCAATGTCAATCATATTTTTCAGAATGTCATAATTAATAAACATGATTTCAAAAACCCACCGAAAAACCAGTGTTTCTATGTCAAGCGGTTCACCTCTCACCTCTCAACTCAAACCTTATCACCTTCCTCTTTTTCACCCACAACTTTGAAGGGTGCACTTTGTGCTGGGGACAAAAAAGGCCACCCTAAATGTGTAGTTTTATCACACAACACAATTCCACAGATGTCTCAAGTTTTGAGGGAGCTCTGGTGGGCAGGAATTACATGTTAATTTCTCTACCAAAAGCCACCTTCAATATCGTTTTAGAGAATTTGGCAGTACATCCAACCGTCCTCACAGCCGCAGACCACGTGTATGGCGTCTTGTGGGCGAGCGGTTTGCTGATGTCAACATTGTGAACAAAGCGCCCCATGGTGGCGATGGGGTTATGGAATGGGCAGGCATAAGCTACAGACAACGAACCCAATTTAATTTTATCGATGTCAATTTGAATGCACAAAGACTGTGACAAGATCCTGAGGCCCATTATGTTTAAGGTATCTGTGACCAACAGATGCATTTCTGTATTCCCAGTCATGTGAAATCCATGGAATAGGGTTTAATTAATTTATTTCTGTAGTGAACACGATGGGAGACAGAGAGCTGGTTTCAAGCGCAGGGCGCAGCAGGTGGTTATTTATAAAGGACCACAGGAGGAGGCAGGAGGCTGGGTCCAGGGGCAGGCAGGAGGTCATACACAGGGGGTCCAAAAAGGCAACAGTACAGGCAGGGAAAAAACTAGTAAAGTACAAGCAGGGAAAAAGGCAGGCAAAAACTATCATACACGGGAGGATTAAATAACCGGAAACCCATCGCTCCAAATGGAAGTGTGCCACAAAACAAACAATACCTCACAATGATGGGGTGCAAAGAACTGAACTAAATAGTGTGTGATAATGACATACAGGTGTGTGAACAGGTGATCAGAATTCAGGTGAATGGAATCTGGAGACTGAGCTGCGTTCAGGGGATCTATGTGTTTGAGAGTGTGAGCTGGAAAGTGGGCTGGAAAGTGAGCTGCGTTCAGGGGATCTATGTGTTTGAGAGTGTGAGTTGGAAGCAGACGTCACAATTTCAATGGACTGATTTCCTCATCTGAACTGTAACTCAGCAAAATCAATGAAATTGTTGCATGTTGCGTTTATATTTTTGTTCAGTGTAAATGCTTATGACAATAAAGTGCGAGCACACAACTGTTTTTGAAAAAAGTATTCTTCTTTCACAAGAAGCAGTTGACAGACTCAATGAAAATATAGCCTTTTACTTGTAACAAGACATTTACTTATACTCTCGGATCTACTAAAAGCACATAGCCCCCTGTTCTCTCTTTACAAAACTCACAATCAATACATTTTTTAACATGCATTATTTCTCAGGCTATATTACATGTCTCTTCTCCAAAGCACTGTTGCTGTAGAAAAAGACCTAGCAACTGCCTCAATACAGTACTGCAGTCCTAGAACCGGTTTGAATGGAGCCTCCACTATGCATAGAAAAAGTGGAGGAAAACCTTGACATGTCTCTAGCTGTGGCTGCAGTAATGGGAGAGGGGGAGTACAGGGGGAAGAGAGAAGAGGAGAGGGGAGGGGAGAAGAGGGGAGGGCAGGATGGGGGAGCGGAGGGGGGAGAGGGGGAGGAGGAGGTCTGAAAGGGGGAGAATGGGGAGGAGAGGGGGAGGAGGGGGGATGAGGAGAGGGGGAGGAGGGGGAGTCACAGATGACCCCCTCCCTAGAAAACCCTTCCTTTACCTCTCAGTGTAATATGTGCCTGGGAAGTGAAATTGAAGTACAGTATGTCCTTCCTAGCCCTTTCTCAGATGGAATTAGTTTCTGCTATGACATGTGGGGCCTGGTCTACCACATCTCTGCTGACACTGGCACTCATTAGAAGGAGACCAGGTGTCTGTAACCATGGAGAGCAGGATGGAGTCTAGGCTGACCAAGCCGGGCTCTGGGGACCATTGTACTTAAACATGAATCGCAGCACATGAGACAGACGGTTTCCATGGTAATGCATGGTCCCACTGCTCCTTGCAGCCACCCTCAACAGCCCCCCACACTGTATTCCAATCAATGGGGAAGCAGTTAGGGGTTGCTAGGGAAGTTGTTACCAAGATAAATAGCAAAGTGGATACGCTTTACTTTACAGTGTTGGCAAATACAGTAACTGTTTAACTGTGCAAAATGCTTTTATATTTCTTTCAAGGCACATGAATATAGTTTTGAAATTCAAGGACAAGTTATTCACACAGCTTTTGAAATTCAAATTCAAGCATAACATAACATATTGTTGAAATGATGTCCTTATTTTGCAAAACCCATGCACCAACACACAATTACTTTGTGGAGGGCGTAAGGACAAGGATTTTCTGCTTTCTTTCAGAGTAAAACCATTGGCACGGAAAAGGATATTTGTATGGATAGTTATGTAAGCTATTTATCGACAAATAAAGCCCATTGAATATACTGTAACATCTGAGGGCATATTAATTTCATTATAGAAACATTATGTAAACATTATACAAAAAAAGAAACGTCCCATTCTCAGGACCCTGTCTTTCAAAAATAATTTGTAAAAATCCAAATAATTTCACAGATCTTCATTGTAAAGGGTTTGAACACTGTTTCCCATGCTTGTTCAATGAACCATAAACAATTAATGAACATGCACCTGTAGAACGATCGTTAAGACACTATAAGCTTACAGAGGGTAGGCAATTATAGTCACAGTTATGAAAACTTAGGACACTAGAGGCCTTTCTACTGAACCTGAAAAACACCAAAAGAAAGATGCTTAGGGTTCCTGCTCATCTGTGTGAACATGCCTTAGGCATGCTGCAAGAAGGCACGAAGACTGTAAATGTGGCCAGGGCAATAAATTGCAATGTCCGTACTGTGAGACGCCTAAGACAGCACTACAGGGAGACAGGACAGACAGCTGATCGTCCTCGCAGTGGCAGATCACATGTAGCAACACCTGCACTGGATCGGTACATCTAAACATCACACCTGCCGGACAGGCACAGGATGGCAACAACAACTGCCCAAGTTACACCAGGAACGCACAATCCCTCCATCAGTGCTCAGACTGTCTGCAATAGGCTGAGAGCGGCTGGACTGAGGGCTTGTAGGCCTATTGTAAGGCAGGTCCTCACAAGACATCACCGGCAACCATGTCGCCTATGGGCACAAATCCACCGTTGCTGGACCAGACAGGACTAGCAAAAAGTGCTCTTCACTGACGAGTCACGGTTTTGCCTCACCAGGGGTGATGATCGGATTTGCATTTATTGTCGAAGGAATGAGCTTTACACCGAGGCCTGTACAATACTCTGGAGTGGGATGGATTTTGAGGTGGAGGGTCCGTCATGGTCTGGGGCGGTGTGTCACAGCATCATTGGACTGAGCTTGTTGTCATTGCAGGCAATCAAAGCTGTGTGTTACAGGGAAGACATCTTCCTCCCACGTGGTACACTTCCTGCAGGCTCATCCTGGCATGACCCTCCAGCATTACAATGCCACCAGCCATACTGCTCGTTCTGTGCATGATTTCCTGCAACACAGGAATGTCAGTGTTCTGCCATGGCCAGCGAAGAGCCCGGATCTCAATCCCATTGAGCACGTCTGGAACCTGTTGGATAGGAGGGTGAGGGCTAGGGCCATTCCCCCCAGAAATGTTCGGAAAATTGCCTTTGGTGGAAGCAAGAACTGGCACATCTGGTTTAGTCCATGAGGAGGAGATGCCCTGCAGTACTTAATGCAGCTTGTGGCCACACCAGATACTGACTGTTACTTTTGATTTTGACCCCCCACTTGGATCAGGGACACATTATTCAATTTCTGTTCGTCACATGTCTCTGTAACTTGTTCAGTTTCTCAATTGTTGAATCTTGTTATGTTCATACAAATATTTATAAACGTAGTTGCTAGTGAGAGGTCATTGTGTTTTTGCTGAGTTTATTACATGTCTCTATACTGACATTTTGCTTGTTTGATTGCCTTGAGGAGGGAAAAACTATACTGTTTGTATTCGGCCATATTCCCAGTCACCTTTTCATGGTTAAATGGTTAAATGCGCTGGTTCGCGCTTTCAGTTTTGCGCAAATGCCGTCATCTATGTAAGATTTATGGTTAGGGTAGGTTTTAATAGTCACAGTAGGTACAAAATCTCCTATGCATTTCCTTATAAACCCACTCACCGAATCAGCATATAAGTCAATATTACTCTCTGAGCCTACCCAGAACATGTCTCAGTCCGCTTGATCAAAACAATCTTGAAGCTTGGATTCTGATTGGTCAGACCAGCATTGAATAGTCCTTAGCACGAGTACATTCTGTTTGAGTTTCTACCTTTGGGAGGGATGGGCAAAATGGAGTTGTGGTCAGATTTGCCGAAAGGAGGGCGGGGAGGGCCTTGTATGCATCGTGGTAGTTAGAGTAGCAGTGATCCAGTGTTTTGCCAGCCCGGGTACTACAGAATTTAGGTAGCCTTGTTCTCAAATGTGCTTTGTTAAACTATCCAGCTACGATAAATTGCAGCCTCAGGATATATGGTTTCCAGTTTGCATAAAGTCTAGTGAAGTTCCTTGAGGGCCGTTGTGGTACGGGCCTGAGGGGGGATATACACGGCTGTGACAATAACCGAGGAGAATTCCCTTGGGAGATAATACCAGAAATCAAATTGTATTTGTCACATGCGTCGAATACAACAGGTGTAGACTTTACAGTGAAATACTTAGTTACAAGCCCTGAACCAAAGATAAAGTTTTGAGAACCCCCCCCAAAAAAGTAAGAGGTAAGAAAAACAAATAATTAAAGGACAGCAGTAAATAACAACAGTGGGGCTTTATACAGCGTGTACCGGTACACAGTCCATGTGTGGGGGTATAGGTTAGTAATGAGGCTTTATACAGCGGGTACCGGTACACAGTCAATGTGTGGGGGTAGGGTATAGGTTAGTAATGAGGCTTTATACAGCATGTACTGGTACACAGTCCATGTGTGGGGGTATAGGTTAGTAATGAGGCTTTATACAGCGGGTACCGGTACACAGTCAATGTGTGGGTGTCACGTTCTGACCTTTATTTCCTGTGTTTTGTATTTAGTTAGTATGGTCAGGGCGTGAGTTGGATGGGCAGTCTGTGTTTGTTTTTCTATGATTTGGATATTTCTATGTTTCGGCCTAGTATGGTTCTCAATCAGAGGCAGGTGTCATTAGTTGTCTCTGATTGAGAATCATACTTAGGTAGCCTGGGTTTCACTGTGTGTTTGTGGGTGATTGTTCCTGTCTCTGTCTTTGCACCAGATAGGACTGTTTTACATTTACATTTTTACATTTAAGTCATTTAGCAGACGCTCTTATCCAGAGCGACTTACAAATTGGTGCATTCACCTTATGACATCCAGTGGAACAGCCACTTTACAATAGTGCATCTAAATCTTTTAAGGGGGGTGAGAAGGATTACTTTATCCTATCCTAGGTATTCCTTAAAGAGGTGGGGTTTCAGGTGTCTCCGGAAGGTGGTGATTGACTCCGCTGTCCTGGCGTCGTGAGGGAGTTTGTTCCACCATTGGGGGCCAGAGCAGCGAACAGTTTTGACTGGGCTGAGCGGGAACTGTACTTCCTCAGTGGTAGGGAGGCGAGCAGGCCAGAGGTGGATGAACGCAGTGCCCTTGTTTGGGTGTAGGGCCTGATCAGAGCCTGGAGGTACTGAGGTGCCGTTCCCCTCACAGCTCCGTAGGCAAGCACCATGGTCTTGTAGCGGATGCGAGCTTCAACTGGAAGCCAGTGGAGAGAGCGGAGGAGCGGGGAGACGTGAGAGAACTTGGGAAGGTTGAACACCAGACGGGCTGCGGCGTTCTGGATGAGTTGTAGGGGTTTAATGGCACAGGCAGGGAGCCCAGCCAAGAGCGAGTTGCAGTAATCCAGACGGGAGATGACAAGTGCCTGGATTAGGACCTGCGCCGCTTCCTGTGTGAGGCAGGGTCGTACTCTGCGGATGTTGTAGAGCATGAACCTACAGGAACGGGCCACCGCCTTGATGTTAGTTGAGAACGACAGGGTGTTGTCCAGGACCACGCCAAGGTTCTTAGCGCTCTGGGAGGAGGACACAATGGAGTTGTCAACCGTGATGGCGAGATCATGGAACGGGCAGTCCTTCCCCGGGAGGAAGAGCAGCTCCGTCTTGCCGAGGTTCAGCTTGAGGTGGTGATCCGTCATCCACACTGATATGTCTGCCAGACATGCAGAGATGCGATTCGCCACCTGGTCATCAGAAGGGGGAAAGGAGAAGATTAATTGTGTGTCGTCTGCATAGCAATGATAGGAGAGACCATGTGAGGTTATGACAGAGCCAAGTGACTTGGTGTATAGCGAGAATAGGAGAGGGCCTAGAACAGAGCCCTGGGGGACACCAGTGGTGAGAGCGCGTGGTGAGGAGACAGATTCTCGCCACGCCACCTGGTAGGAGCGACCTGTCAGGTAGGACGCAATCCAAGCGTGGGCTGCACCGGAGATGCCCAACCCGGAGAGGGTGGAGAGGAGGATCTGATGGTTCACAGTATCGAAGGCAGCCGATAGGTCTAGAAGGATGAGAGCAGAGGAGAGAGAGTTAGCTTTAGCAGTGCGGAGCGCCTCCGTGATACAGAGAAGAGCAGTCTCAGTTGAATGACTAGTCTTGAAACCTGACTGATTTGGATCAAGAAGGTCATTCTGAGAGAGATAGCGGGAGAGCTGGCCAAGGACGGCACGTTCAAGAGTTTTGGAGAGAAAAGAAAGAAGGGATACTGGTCTGTAGTTGTTGACATCGGAGGGATCGAGTGTAGGTTTTTTCAGAAGGGGTGCAACTCTCGCTCTCTTGAAGACGGAAGGGACATAGCCAGCGGTCAGGGATGAGTTGATGAGCGAGGTGAGGTAAAGGAGAAGGTCTCCGGAAATGGTCTGGAGAAGAGAGGAGGGGATAGGGTCGAGCGGGCAGGTTGTTGGGCGGCCGGCCGTCACAAGACGCGAGATTTCATCTGGAGAGAGAGGGGAGAAAGAGGTCAGAGCACAGGGTAGGGCAGTGTGAGCAGAACCAGCGGTGTCGTTTGACTTAGCAAACGAGGATCGCATGTCGTCGACCTTCTTTTCAAAATGGTTGACGAAGTCATCTGCAGAGAGGGAGGAAGGGGGGAGGGGGAGGAGGATTCAGGAGGGAGGAGAAGGTGGCAAAGAGCTTCCTAGGGTTAGAGGCAGATGCTTGGAATTTAGAGTGGTAGAAAGTGGCTTTAGCAGCAGAGACAGAGGAGGAAAATGTAGAGAGGAGGGAGCGAAAGGATGCCAGGTCCGCAGGGAGGCGAGTTTTCCTCCATTTCCGCTCGGCTGCCCGGAGCCCTGTTCTGTGAGCTCGCAATGAGTCGTCGAGCCACGGAGCGGGAGGGGAGGACCGAGCCGGCCTGGAAGATAGGGGACATAGAGGGTCAAAGGATGCAGAAAGGGAGGAGAGGAGGGTTGAGGAGGCAGAATCAGGAGATAGGTTGGAGAAGGTTTGAGCAGAGGGAAGAGATGATAGGATGGAAGAGGAGAGAGTAGCGGGGGAGAGAGAGCGAAGGTTGGGACGGCGCGATACCATCCGAGTAGGGGCAGTGTGGGAAGTGTTGGATGAGAGCGAGAGGGAAAAGGATACAAGGTAGTGGTCGGAGACTTGGAGGGGAGTTGCAATGAGGTTAGTGGAAGAACAGCATCTAGTAAAGATGAGGTCGAGCGTATTGCCTGCCTTGTGAGTAGGGGGGGAAGGTGAGAGGGTGAGATCAAAAGAGGAAAGGAGTGGAAAGAAGGAGGCAGAGAGGAATGAGTCAAAGGTAGACGTGGGGAGGTTAAAGTCGCCCAGAACTGTGAGAGGTGAGCCGTCCTCAGGAAAGGAGCTTATCAAGACATCAAGCTCATTGATGAACTCTCCGAGAGGACCTGGAGGGCGATAAATGATAAGGATGTTAAGCTTGAAAGGGCTGGTAAATGTGACAGCATGAAATTCAAAGGAGGCGATAGACAGATGGGTAAGGGGAGAAAGAGAGAATGACCACTTGGGAGAGATGAGGATCCCGGTGCCACCACCCCGCTGACCAGAAGCTCTCGGGGTGTGCGAGAACACGTGGGCGGACGAAGAGAGAGCAGTAGGAGTAGCAGTGTTGTCTGTGGTGATCCATGTTTCCGTCAGTGCCAAGAAGTCGAGGGACTGGAGGGAGGCATAGGCTGAGATGAACTCTGCCTTGTTGGCCGCAGATCGGCAGTTCCAGAGGCTACCGGAGACCTGGAACTCCACGTGGGTCGTGCGCGCTGGGACCACCAGATTAGGGTGGCCGCGGCCACGCGGTGTGGAGCGTTTGTATGGTCTGTGCAGAGAGGAGATAACAGGGATACATGTTTTGAGTTTTCACATTTCTTGTTTTTTGTAGTCAGCTGTTCATGTGTACCTTAACGTATTAAAAAGAACCATGGACAATTACTACGCCGCGTATTGGTCCTCTGATCCGTTTCGCCTCTCCTCTTCGGAAAAAGAGGAGGAAATTCATTACAGTGGGGGTATAGGTTAGTAATGAGGCTTTATACAGCGGGTACCGGTACACAGTCAATGTGTCAATGTGCGGGGACACCGGTGTCGAGGTAATTGAGATAAATATGTACATGCAGGTAGAGTTGTTAAAGTGGCTAGGCATAGATAATAACAGAGAGTGGTAGCAACGTGGGGGGTGCAAAGAGTTTGGGTAGCCATTTTGTTAGCTGTTCAGGAGTCTTATGGCTTCGGGGTAGAAGCTCTTTTAGAAGCCTCTTCGACTTAGACTTGGCGCTCCGGTACGGCTTGCCGTGTGGTAGCAGAGAGAACAGTCTATGACTAGGGGGACTGGAGTTTTTGACAATTTGTAGGGCCTTCCTCTGACACCGCCTGGTATAGAGGCCCTCGATGGCAGGAGCTTGGCCCCAGGGATGTACTGGGCTGTACGTATTACCCTTTGTAGTGCCTTACAGTCGGAGGCCGAGCAGTTGCCATACCAGGCAGTGATGCAACCCGTGAGGATGCTCTCAATGATACAGCTGTAAAATCTTTTGAATATCTGAGGACCCATGCCAAATCTTTTCAGTCACCTGAGGGGGAATAGGTTTTGTCGTGGCCTCTTCATGACTGTCTTGGTGTGCTTGGACCATGTTAGTTTGTTGTTGATGTGGACGCCAAGGAACTCAAGCTATCAACCTGCTCCACTACAGCCCTGTTGATGAGAATGGGGGCGTGCTCAGTCCCGTTTCTCCTGTAAGTCCACTTTAAACTCCTTATACTTGATCACGTTGAGGGAGAGATTTTTGTAATTGCACCACAATGTGGTATATCCCCCCTCAAGCCCGTACCACAATGGCCCTCCTCCCTATAGGCTATCTCATTGTTGTCGGTGATCAGGCCCTGTTGTGTCATCAGCAAACTTAATGATGGTGTTGGAGTTGTGCCTGGCCATGCAGTCATGAGTGAACAGGGAGTACAGGAGGGGACTGAGCACGCATCCCTGAGGGGCCCCCGTGTTGAGGATCTGCGTGGCAGATGCGTTGTTACCTACCCTTACCACCTGGGGGCGGCCCGTCAGGATGTCTACGATCCAGTTGCAGAGGGAGCTGTTTAGTCCCAGGGTCCTTAGCTTAGTGATGAGTTTGAGGGTACTATGGTGTTGAATGCTGAGTTGTAGTGAATAGCATTTTCACATAGGTGTTCCTTTTCTCCAGGTGGGAAAGGGCAGTGTGGAGTGCAATAGAGATTACATCATCTGTGGATCTGTTTGGGCGGTATGCAAATTGGAGTGGGTCTAGGGATAATGGGATAATGGTGTTGATGTGAGCCATGACTAGCCTTTCAAAGCATTTCATGGCTACAGATGTGAGTGCTATGGGTCAGTAGTCATTTAGGCAGGTTACCTTAGTGTTCTTGAGCACACGACCTTTGGTGTTCTGCTTGAAACGTATGTATTACAGACTCAGACCGGGAGAGGTTGAAAATGTCAGTGAAGATACTTGCCAGTTGGTCAGCGCATGCTCTTAGTTCACGTCCTGGTAATCCTTCTGGCCCTGCGGCCTTGTGAATGATGACCTGTTTAAAGGTTTTACTCACATCGGCTGCTGAGAGCTTGATCACACAGGCGTCCGGAATCCATCTTTCAGTGTTACTTGCCTCGAAGCGAGCATAGAAGTTATTTAGCTTGTGACACTGGGCAGCTCTCGGCTGTGCTTCCCTTTGTAGTCTGTAATAGTTTGCAAGCCCTGCCACATCCAACGAGTGTAGTACGATTCGATCTTAGTCCAGTATTGACACTTTACCTGTTTGATGGTTCGTCGGAGGGCATAGCGGGATTTCTTATAAGCTTCCGGGTCCCGCTCCTTGAAAGTGGCAGCTTTACCATTTAGCTCAGTGCGAATGTTGCCTGTAATCCATGGCTTCTGGTTGGGGTATGTACGTACAGTCACTGTGGGGATGACGTCCTTGATGCACTTATTGATGAAGCCAATGACTAATGTACTCCTCAATGCCATCGGAAGAATCCCGGAACATATTCCAGTCTGTGCTAACAAAACAGTCCTGTAGTTTAGCATCTGCTTCATCTGAGCACTTTTTTATAGACCGAGTCACTGGTGCTTCTTGCTTTAGTTTTTTGTAAGCAGGAATCAGGAGGATATTGTGGTCAGATTTACTAAATGGAGGGTGAGGGAGAGCTTTGTGTGTGGAGTACCTCTGGTTGATTTAAGTTTCCCTGCATTAACGTCACCGGCCACTAGGAACGCTGCCTCTGGATGAGCGTTTTCCTGTTTGCTTATGGCGGAATACAGCTCATTTAGTGCGGTTTTAGCTCCAACCTCACTCTGTGGTGGTATATAGACAGCTACGAAAAAAACTGAAGAAACATCTCTGGGTAAATAGTGAGGTCTGCAGCTTATCATAAGATACTCCACCTCAGGAGAGCAACACTTCGAGACTTCCTTAGATATTTTGCACCAACTGTTGTTTACATAAATGCATAGGCCCCCGCCCCGTGTTTTACCAGAGGCTTCGGTTCTGTCTTGCCTATAGAGTGTATAACCGGCCAGCTCTATATTCTTAATGTCGTCATTCATCCAAGACTCGGTGAAGCATACAATATTACAGTTTTTAATGTCCTGTTGGTAGGATATAGGTGTTTTCAGTTTGTCCCATTTATTTTCTAGCGATTAAATGTTAGCTAGCAGAAGGGAGGGCACCCTGATCACAAGGCACCCTGATCTTTTGCCTTCTCCAGCGAATTACGGGGGTTGGGGCCTGGTCGGCTGTCAACAGTATATCCCTTGCGTCCGACTGATTGAAGAAAAACTCTTAGTCCAGTTTGAGGTGAGCATTACCAGTTATGATGTTTAAAAGCTCTTTTCGGTCATAGAAGACGGTAGGAGAAAAATTATGTACAAAACAAGTTACAAAATAATAATAAAATAAAATAAAAAAAATAGCATGATTGTTTGAGGGCCGATAAGACGGCAGCCCTACTCACCGGCGCCATCAGAACCTGTGTGTTGTTACAATTACACCCTGAGTGAAAACGTACACCCCTGAAACATACACCCCTGCCCTTATTCTTCCCAAAGAGATGTTCATTCCTGTTGGCGCGACGCAAAAATAACCCAGGTGGCTGTACCGACTCCGACAGCATATCCCAAGAGAGACATGTTTCTGTGAAATAGAGTATTTTACAATCCCTGATGTCTCTCTGGAAAGCAACCCTTGCCCTAATTTTGTCTACCTTGTCATCTAGAGACTGGACATTAGAGAGAAATATACTCGGAAGCGGTGGGTAGTGTGTGCGATCCGAAGTCTGACCAGAAGACTGCTCCGTCTACCTCTTCTCCGGAGGCGTTGTTTTGTGTCAGCCTCTGGAATCAGTTCAAATTGCCCTGGGTGGTTCGGAACTATGGATCCGCTTCGGTAAAGTCATATTCCAAGTCGTTGTGCTGGTAACTTGACCTTGCTCTGATATCCAATAGTTCTTCCTGGCTGTGTGTAATAACACTTAACATTTTCTGGGCTAACAATGTAAGAAATAATACATAAAAAAACTAAATCCTGCAAAGGTTTCCTAAGGTCTAGAAGCAAGGCAGCCCTCTGTCGGCGAAACCTGTTAACATTTTGGTTTCAGCACAATTGGAATGGAAGGTTTCCTATGTGGTGTGACGCCTCTCTCCTTCCAGCCAGCCAGCGGACCTCTTAATGATGATAAATCGGATATGAGGACTAAACAATTGCAACAGCATTCGACAGGCACAGCCTCTCCATTGACTACTACTACGGATCAGGCACAGCCTGTACATTGACTACTACTACAGATCAGGCACAGCCTCTCCACTGACTACTACTACAGATCAGGCACAGCATGTACATTGACTACTACTACAGATCAGGCACAGACTGTCCATTGACTACTACAGATCAGGCACAGCATGTACATTGACTACTACTACAGATCAGGCACAGACTGTCCATTGACTACTATAGATCAGGCACAGCCTCTCCATTGACTACTACTACAGATCAGGCACAGCCTGTACATTGACTACTACTACAGATCAGGCACAGCCTCTCCATTGACTACTACTACGGATCAGGCACAGCCTCTCCATTGACTACTACTACGGATCGGGCACAGCCTCTCCATTGACTACTACTACGGATCAGGCACAGCCTGTACATTGACTACTACTACGGATCGGGCACAGCCTCTCCATTGACTACTACTACGGATCAGGCACGGCCTCTCCATTGACTACTACTACGGATCTATTGACTACTACTACGGATCAGGCACAGCCTGTACATTGACTACTACTACAGATCAGGCACGGCCTCTCCATTGACTACTACTACTGATCAGGCACAGCCTCTCCATTGACTACTACTACGGATCAGGCACAGCCTCTCCATTGACTACTACTACGGATCAGGCACGGCCTCTCCACTGACTACTACTACAGATCAGGCACAGCCTGTACATTGACTACTACTACAGATCAGGCACAGCATGTCATTTACTACTACTACAGATCAGGCACAGCCTACTGACTACTACTACAGATCAGGCACAGCATGTACATTGACTACTACTACAGATCAGGCACAGACTGTCCATTGACTACTACAGATCAGGCACAGCATGTACATTGACTACTACTACAGATCAGGCACAGACTGTCCATTGACTACTATAGATCAGGCACAGCCTCTCCATTGACTACTACTACAGATCAGGCACAGCCTGTACATTGACTACTACTACAGATCAGGCACAGCCTCTCCATTGACTACTACTACGGATCAGGCACAGCCTCTCCATTGACTACTACTACGGATCGGGCACAGCCTCTCCATTGACTACTACTACGGATCAGGCACAGCCTGTACATTGACTACTACTACGGATCGGGCACAGCCTCTCCATTGACTACTACTACGGATCAGGCACGGCCTCTCCATTGACTACTACTACGGATCGGGCACAGCCTCTCCATTGACTACTACTACGGATCAGGCACAGCCTGTACATTGACTACTACTACAGATCAGGCACGGCCTCTCCATTGACTACTACTACTGATCAGGCACAGCCTCTCCATTGACTACTACTACGGATCAGGCACAGCCTCTCCATTGACTACTACTACGGATCAGGCACGGCCTCTCCACTGACTACTACTACAGATCAGGCACAGCCTGTACATTGACTACTACTACAGATCAGGCACAGCATGTACATTTACTACTACTACAGATCAGGCACAGCCTGTACATTGACTACTACTACAGATCAGGCACAGACTGTCCATTGACTACTATAGATCAGGCACAGCCTCTCCATTGACTACTACTACAGATCAGGCACAGCCTGTACATTGACTACTACTACAGATCAGGCACAGCCTCTCCATTGACTACTACTACGGATCAGGCACAGCCTTCCATTGACTACTACTACGGATCGGGCACAGCCTCTCCATTGACTACTACTACGGATCAGGCACAGCCTGTACATTGACTACTACTACGGATCGGGCACAGCCTCTCCATTGACTACTACTACGGATCAGGCACGGCCTCTCCATTGACTACTACTACGGATCGGGCACAGCCTCTCCATTGACTACTACTACGGATCAGGCACAGCCTGTATTTTACTACGGATCAGGCACAGCCTGTACATTGACTACTACTACGGATCAGGCACAGCCTCTCCATTGACTACTACTACGGATCAGGCACAGCCTCTCCATTGACTACTACTACGGATCAGGCACAGCCTCTCCATTGACTACTACTACGGATCAGGCACAGCCTCTCCATTGACTACTACTACAGATCAGGCACAGCCTCTCCATTGACTACTACTACAGATCAGGCACAGCCTCTCCATTGACTACTACTACGGATCAGGCACAGCCTGTACATTGACTACTACTACGGATCAGGCACAGCCTCTCCATTGACTACTACTACGGATCAGGCACAGCCTCTCCATTGACTACTACTACGGATCAGGCACAGCCTGTACATTGACTACTACTACGGATCAGGCACAGCCTTCCATTGACTACTACTACAGATCAGGCACAGCCTCTCCATTGACTACTACTACGGATCGGGCACAGCCTCTCCATTGACTACTACTACGGATCAGGCACAGCCTCTCCATTGACTACTACTACGGATCAGGCACAGCCTCTCCATTGACTACTACTACAGATCAGGCACGGCCTCTCCATTGACTACTACTATAGATCAGGCACAGACTGTCCATTGACTACTATAGATCAGGCACAGCCTCTCCATTGACTACTACTACAGATCAGGCACAGCCTGTACATTGACTACTACTACAGATCAGGCACAGCCTCTCCATTGACTACTACTACGGATCAGGCACAGCCTCTCCATTGACTACTACTACGGATCGGGCACTCTCCATTGACTACTACTACGGATCAGGCACAGCCTGTACATTGAACTACTACGGATCGGGCACAGCCTCTCCATTGACTACTACTACGGATCAGGCACGGCCTCTCCATTGACTACTACTACGGATCGGGCACAGCCTCTCCATTGACTACTACTACGGATCAGGCACAGCCTGTACATTGACTACTACTACGGATCAGGCACAGCCTGTACATTGACTACTACTACGGATCAGGCACAGCCTCTCCATTGACTACTACTACGGATCAGGCACAGCCTCTCCATTGACTACTACTACGGATCAGGCACAGCCTCTCCATTGACTACTACTACGGATCAGGCACAGCCTCTCCATTGACTACTACTACAGATCAGGCACAGCCTCTCCATTGACTACTACTACGGATCAGGCACAGCCTGTACATTGACTACTACTACAGATCAGGCACAGCCTGTACATTGACTACTACTACGGATCAGGCACAGCCTCTCCATTGACTACTACTACGGATCAGGCACAGCCTCTCCATTGACTACTACTACGGATCAGGCACAGCCTCTCCATTGACTACTACTACGGATCAGGCACAGCCTCTCCATTGACTACTACTACAGATCAGGCACAGCCTCTCCATTGACTACTACTACGGATCAGGCACAGCCTGTACATTGACTACTACTACAGATCAGGCACAGCCTGTACATTGACTACTACTACAGATCAGGCACAGCCTCTCCATTGACTACTACTACGGATCAGGCACAGCCTCTCCACTGACTACTACTACAGATCAGGCACAGACTGTCCATTGACTACTATAGATCAGGCACAGCCTGTCCATTGACTACTACTACAGATCAGGCACAGCCTGTCCACTGACTACTACTACAGATCAGGCACAGCCTGTACATTGACTACTACTAAAGATCAGGCACAGACTGTCCATTGACTACTACTACAGATCAGGCACACTACTACAGATCAGGCACAGCCTGTACATGGACTACTACTACAGATCAGGCACAGCCTGTCCATTGACTACTACTACTACAGATCAGGCACAGCCTGTACATTGACTACTACGACTACAGATCAGGCACAGCCTGTCCATTGACTACTACTACTACAGATCAGGCACAGCCTGTCCATTGACTACTACTACTACAGATCAGGCACAGCCTGTACATTGACTGCTACTATGGATGACAAAGTAAATGAAAAGGGACAGTAGGTGGTGTGAATGTCAAAGGTGTTTTTATCTGAAGGGGATTTCTTTCATGGAACATAAACATACTGTACATCAGTTCCAGTGCCTCAGTATTTTTTCTTCTGTTCCTTGTCAATCAATCATGACCCTGACGCTTCCATAGAGATTACGTGTCAGAGGCTCGTCAACACATTATTCCAATAATGTCTTATTCCTGTCCTTCCTGCATGATGGGTTCACATTCAAATCAAATCAACTGTAACTCAGATCCAAATTCTATAGAGAACAAGTTTTGACATGTTCATTGCATTTACCAATTTTTTCCTGATGATATTCCAAACTACAATTTAATAATAACTTTTTTGTTATCACATACCTGTCATAAACTAAAATACCCGGGCCAGTAGTCATTGAGTGTCTCAGAGTAGCAGTGATGATCTAGGATCAGTTTTGTATTTTAGATCGTAATGATTAAGGTTATATGGACAAGGAGAACTTGATCCTAGACACTCTTTGAATATGGGCCTAGATGTAGTAAAATAAGTGGGCATGATACGTGTTCCAGCAAATACTACTCATATTAAAAAGGCAGTACAACTCATATTAACAAGGCAGTAGAACTCATATCAACAAGGCAGTAGAACTCATATTAACAAGGCAGTAGAACTCATATTAACAAGGCACAGGAACTCATATTAACAAGGCAGTAGAACTCATATTAACAAGGCACTGGAACTCATATTAACAAGGCAGTAGAACTCATATTAACAAGGCACTGGAACTCATATTAACAAGGCAGTAGAACTCATATCAACAAGGCAGTAGAACTCATATTAACAAGGCAGTAGAACTCATATTAACAAGGCAGTAGAACTCATATTAACAAGGCACAGGAACTCATATTAACAAGGCAGTAGAACTCATATTAACAAGGCAGTAGAACTCATATTAACAAGGTACTGGAACTCATATTAACAAGGCAGTAGAACTCATATTAACAAGGCAGTAGAACTCATATTAACAAGGCACAGCAACTCATATTAACAAGGCACTGGAACTCATATTAACAAGGCAGTAGAACTCATATTAACAAGGCAGTAGAACTCATATTAACAAGGCACTGGAACTCATATTAACAAGGCACTGGAACTCATATTAACAAGGCAGTATAACTCATATTAACAAGGCACAGGAACTCATATTAACAATGCAGTAGAACTCATATTAACAAGGCAGTACAACTCATATTAACAAGGCAGTACAACTCATATAAACAAGGCAGTAGAAATCATATTAACAAGGCAGTAGAACTCATATTAACAAGGCAGTAGAACTCATATTAACAAGGCCGTAGAACTCATATTAACAAGGCAGTACAACTCATATTGACAAGGCAGTAGAACTCATATTAACAAGGCAGTAGAACTCATATTAACAAGGCAGTAGAACTCATATTAACAAGGCAGTAGAACTCATATTAACAAGGCAGTAGAACTCATATTAACAAGGCACAGGAACTCATATTAACAAGGCACTGAAACTGATATTAACAAGGCAGTAGAACTCATATTAACAAGGCAGTAGAACTCATATTAACAAGGCACTGGAAATGATATTAACAAGGCACTGGAAATGATATTAACAAGGCACTGGAACTCTTATTAACAAGGCACAGGAACTCATATTAACAAGGCACTGGAACTCATATTAACAAGGCACTGAAACTGATATTAACAAGGCAGTAGAACTCATATTAACAAGGCAGTAGAACTCATATTAACAAGGCAGTAGAACTCATATTAACAAGGCACAGGAACTCATATTAACAAGGCACTGGAACTCATATTAACAAGGCACTGGAACTCATATTAACAAGGCAGTAGAACTCATATTAACAAGGCAGTAGAACTCATATTAACAAGGCACAGGAACTCATATTAACAAGGCACTGGAACTCATATTAACAAGGCAGTAGAACTCATATTAACAAGGCAGTAGAACTCATATTAACAAGGCACAGGAACTCATATTAACAAGGCACTGGAACTCATATTAACAAGGCAGTAGAACTCATATTAACAACGCAGTAGAACTCATATTAACAAGGCACTGGAACTCATATTAACAAGGCACTGGAAATGATATTAACAAGGCACAGGAACTCATATTAACAAAGCACTCACATTGGACTGGAATGGTGATTTACTGCTATTCACGTCCTGCAGACTATGACTCCTGAGAAGGACCTGAGGATTGTAGCCTTGGGGAGCCATTCCTCTCACTCTCAACCTCATTAGCAGTCCCTTCTCTTTTCTTCATCTTAGTGTATTGGTAGTTGTGTGGCTGAAGGTCAGGGAAATGTCACCCTCTTCTGCTGTGCTTCCACTGCTGCTCGAATGCTTTAGACCTCATCAGAATGCACATATTATGCACAACCAGCTAATATCTGGCCAGAGAATTGTCCCCCCCAGAGACATTTGTTGACACTTTACTGTAAAAAATATATAAATCTGCCTAATTGATTATGCATTTTTCTCTTGTATGGTATTTAGTAATAAAAACCATGTTTTAGATCACCTATTCAGGCAGAATGAACCGAGTGCTGCTGACAGCACCATTTTAAAGTCTGAGAGAGAGAGAGAGAGAGAGAGAGAGAGAGAGAGAGAGAGAGAGAGAGAGAGAGAGAGAGAGAGAGAGAGAGAGAGAGAGAGAGAGAGAGAGAGAGAGAGAGAAGGAGAGAGAAGGAGAGAAAGAGAGAAAGAGAGAGAGAGAGAAAGAGAGAAAGAGAGAGAGAGAGAGAGAGAGAGAGAGGGAGAGAGAGAGAGAGAGAGAGAGAGAGAGAGAGAGAGAGAGAGAGAGAGAGAGAGAGAGAGAGAGAGAGAGAGAGAAAGAGAGAGAGAGAGTGATGTGAAGAAGAAACAGGACGAGAAAGAGAAGATTCAATATTCTTTCTTCTGTTCCTTGTCAATCAAACATCATTGATGTGACCCTGACACTTCCACAGAGATTACGTGTCTGAGGCTCGTCAACACATTATTCCAATAATGTCTTATTCCTGTCCTTCCTGCATGATGGGTTCATCATCATGTCACATGCTCCGAATACAACAGGTAAGGACCTTACCGTGAAATGCTTACTTACAAGCCCTTAACCGACAATACAGTTCAAGAAATAGAGTAAAGAAAATATTTACTAAATATCCTAAAAAAAAATAGTTACAAGGTAATAACATAACAACAACGAGATAATACCAAACATGTGCAACGCTAAAAAATCAAGGCAAAGGGTGGCTATTTGAAGAATCTGAAATATAAAATAATTTATTAGTTTAACACCTTTTTGGTTACTATATGATTCCATATGTGTTATTTCATAATTTCGATGTCTTCACTATTATTCTACAATATAAAAAAAACAGTAAAAATAAAGAAAAAATAAAGAAAAACCCTTGAATGAGAAGGTGTTCTAAAACTTTTGACCAGTAGTGTATGCATAGATAATAAACAGTGATTAGCAGCAGTGTAAAAACACTGGGGAGGGGAGGGGGGGGTCAATGTAAATAGTGTGGGTGGCCATTTGATAAATTGTTCAGCAGTCTTATGGCTTGGGGGTGGAAGCTGTTTAGGAGCCTTATGGTCCTAGACTTGGCGCTCCGGTACTGCTTGACGTGCGGTAGCAGAGAGAACAGACCATTTTTTGGGCCTTCCTCTGACACCGCCTAGTATATAGGTCCTGGATGGCAGGATCTTGGCCCTATTGATGTACCGGGTCGTACGTACTACCTTTTGTAGCGCCTTACGGTCAGATGCCGAGCAGTTGCCATACTAGGCGGTGATGCAACCAGTCAGGGCAGCTGTATAAATCCTTTTGAGGATCTAGCGACCAATGCCAAATCTTTTCAGTCTCCTGAAGTGTCTTGGTGTGTTTGGACCTTGATGTGATCACCAAGGAACTTGAAACTCTCGTCCACTTCAGCCCCATCGATGTGAATGGGGGCCAGTTCGGCCCTCCTTTTCTTATAGTCCACAAACAGCTCCTTTCTCTTAATCACATTTAGGGAGAGGTTGTTGTCCTGGCACCATACTGCCAAGTCTCTGACCTCCTCCCTGTCTCATTGTAGTCGGTGATCAGGCCTACCACTGTTGTGTCGTCAGCAAACTTAATGATTGTGTTGGATTCGTGCTTGGCCACATAGTCATGGGTGAACAGGGAATACACGAGGGGACTAAGCATGCACACCTGAGGGGCCCCAGTGTTGAGGATCAGCATGGCAGATACGTTGTTGCCGACCCTTTCCACCTGGTGTGGCCCGTCAGGAAGTCCAGGATCCAGTTGCAGGGTCCTTAGCTTAGCGATGAGCTTTGTGGGCACTATGGTGTTGAACGCTGAGCTGTAGTCAATGAATAGCAATGAATAGCATTCTCAGTAGTATTCTCAATAGTATTCCTTATGTCCAGGTGGGAAAGGGCAATGTGGAGTGCGATGAGATTGCGTCATCTCTGGATATGTTGGGGCAGTATGCGAATTGGAGTGGGTCTAGGGATTCCGGCATGATGGTGTTGATGTGAGCCATGCCTTTCAAAGCACTTCATGGCTACTGAAGTGAGGGCTACAGGGCGTTAAACATTTAGGCAGGCTATCTTCGCTTTCCTGGGCACAGGGACCATGGTGGTATCTTTGTGTGTGAAGTAAAGGTGGTCTAGAGTTGTTTTTCTCCGCTGTTTGCACATGCTGGTAGAAATGATGTTAAATGGATTTAATTTTGCCTGCATTAAAGTCCCCAGCTACTAGGAGCGCCGCTTCTTGATAAGCATTTTCTTGTTTGCTTATGGCCTTATACAGCTCATTGAGTGCCAGCATCGATTTGTGGTTGTAAATAGACGGCTAAGAATAATATAGATGAGAACTCTCTTGGTAGATAATGTGGTTTACAGCTTATCATGAGGTATTCTACCTGAGGCGAGCAATAGCTCAAGACTTCTTTAATATTAGACATCGCTGACCAGCGGTTATTGAGAAATAGACACACATTCCTCCCCTCGTCTTACCAGACATAGCTGCTCTGCCCTGCCAGTGCACAAAGAAGCCAGTCAGCTCTATATTATCCATGTCGTCGTTCAGCCACATCTCGGTGAAGCATAAGATATTACAGTTTTTAATGTCCAATTGGTAAGATAGTATTAATTGTAGATCGTGCAGTTTGTTTTTCCAATGATTGCACGTTGGCCAATAATACAGAGGGTAGTGATGGTTTACCTACTCGTCTGCAAATTCTTACAAGGCACCCCGCCCTTCTCCCCCTTTTTCTCCATCATTTCTTCACGCTGATGACGGGGATTTGGGCCTTGTCTCAACAAAGCAGCGTATCCTTCACGTCGGACTTATTAAAGAAAACATCTTTGTCCAGCCAGTTCGAGGTGAGTATTCACTGTTCTGATGTCCAGAAGCTCTTTTTGGTCATAAGAGGCGGTAGCAGCAACATTATGAGTTACAGACAATGCGAAAAAACATACAAAATAAATCAGTTGGTCAGGAGCCCGTAAAACAGCAACCATATCCTCCGATACCATTACTCTCAATCAGACAAAATTGGGGTTCCTTCCTTGGTGAGTTTTTACACCAACAACTGATGAATCACTGAGTAGCCAGTGTGGGTGGATTCCACATTTGTGTTTTGTAGATCAGACTCCAAAATACATCCCTGCCTTGAACTTGTCATGTTTGATTTATTGCATTTTTGAAATGGACACCCAAATTAAATACTAATATGCCTTGGTGCAGTAGAATGACTTTCGGTCCACCCACACACTTTTGAGCAAAGGTGTATTTTATTTGCTCTTGTTCACCCATATGGTCTTTGAGTAGCAGAATAGATCCTGTCCTTAACATGATAGGAAAACAGTTGGTTGTGTCACTGGATATTAGCATGAGAGGACAGACAGTTCATTAGATTTAGCTGATAGGGAGCCCATTGGAGATTAACTGACACTTTTTATTTGAATACAATTGCAAGATATTGTTCTGGGGTTTACCAGACACTCAGCACACACCGTTTCAAAACACTGGCTGGTACATCTCCTGTACAACATTTTTTGTTTGAATATCTAGCTCATACTTTCTTATACCCATTTAAGTTCATGTGGTGTTACAATTAATCAATCTCCAAGATGTCATCGTTACTGTACACGTTTGGATAAGACTGTGGTTCAATTTGACAACAATGCCCCCCCCTCACAATAAAAAGAAAAACCCATTGAGACCCAATTTTGTCCTCCTGAGAATCTTCTAGGATATTATGTCTGTGTGAACTCTCCTTGTGACTTTTGTCATGGAAACATAAGCAGTTTCACAGCACATTTGCGTTACAGGGGAAGATCAAGGGACTTGCATGGCAACGAGACATTCTCGAATAATCTTAATAATATAGATTCCAGACCATTCTCAAAACAAAGCCTACAGTACACTGCCTCAGACTTAACATGTAAGGCTGGGATTCAGTCCTGTCGCGGTTTATAGGCAATGAGACTTTTAAAGGCCTCTTTCCCACGTTCACAGAGATCCCATTCACAGTGAATACTGCATATGTCGGCTTAATCTGACATTCTTTTTAAAGCTGAAATGCCTATAACCTGTGATCAGATTGAATCCCAGCCTAAATCTTTAGGCGCACAGATACTTTATATCTCAAATCCCTGAATTTCTGACTCCTCTTTTCGGCACAGTGGTGTCAACAGTTAAGGATCAAATAGAAAATAGATAAAACCTTTTACGCGGAGTGAATGACAATTGCTGCCTGACATTCTGAGTGCAGTTCTATCTGTGTTGTGTGGTCTTTTGTCATGCAGGGCTTATGGTTGTAGACCTCTGAAGGACATCAACACAATGAGCTCCCCACTCGGGCTCCCGAGTGGCGCAGCAACCTAAGGCACTGCATCTCAGTGCTAGAGGCATCACTGAAAAACCTGGTTCAATTCCAGGCTGTATCACAACCGGCTGTGATTGGGAGTCCCATAGGGCGGTGCACAATTGGCCCAGCATCGTCCAGGTTAGAATTTGGCCGGGGTAGGCCGTCATTGTAAATAAGAATTAGTTTTTAAATGATTTACGTAGTTAAATAAATACAAACAAATAAAAAGTAAATTACATTTACAGATAACACAATACTAAAACACAAATAATACATTATAATGAAAGGTTCATTTCAACAACATGGTTCCTTCTGAATGGTTGGCCTCATATTATATGAATGAAGTAAGTGTAAGTCATGTGCTAAGGACATACTATTTTCACTGCAGACAGATCATGTTCAATTAAAATAAAGCAAACATTTACAAAAACGTCTTGTTTTGTGCTCATGAATTGTCTCTAACACTCAAATGACATAACTGTTATCGCATTCACAAGTCATATTCTCCAAATCAAAACACTGTTATCGCATTCACAAGTCATATTCTCCAAATCAAAACACTGTTTTCACATTCACAAGTCATATTCTCCAAATCAAAACACTGTTTTCACATTCATAGGTAATATTCTCCAAATCAAAACACTGTTTAAACATTCATAGGTCATATTCTCCAAATCAAAACACCGTTTAAACATTCATAGGTCATATTCTCCAAATCAAAACACCGTTTAAACATTCATAGGTAATATTCTCCAAATCAAAACACTGTTTTCACATTCACAAGTCATATTCTCCAAATCAAAACACTGTTTTCACATTCATAGGTAATATTCTCCAAATCAAAACACTGTTTAAACATTCATAGGTCATATTCTCCAAATCAAAACACCGTTTAAACATTCATAGGTCATATTCTCCAAATCAAAACACCGTTTAAACATTCATAGGTCATATTCTCCAAATCAAAACACCGTTTAAACATTCATAGGTCATATTCTCCAAATCAAAACAGTGTTTAAACATTCATAGGTAATATTCTCCAAATCAAAACACTGTTTAACATTCATAGGTCATATTCTCCAAATCTAAACACTGTTTAAACATTCATATGTCATATTCTCCAAATCAAAACACTGTTTAAACATTCATAGGTAATATTCTCCAAATCAAAACACTGTTTAAACATTCATAGGTCATATTCTCCAAATCAAAACACTGTTTAAACATTCATATGTCATATTCTCCAAATCAAAACACTGTTTAAACATTCATAGGTAATATTCTCCAAATCAAAACACTGTTTAAACATTCATATGTCATATTCTCCAAATCAAAACACTGTTTAAACATTCATAGGTCATATTCTCCAAATCAAAACACTGTTTAAACATTCATAGGTAATATTCTCCAAATCAAAACACTGTTTAAACATTCATATGTCATATTCTCCAAATCAAAACACTGTTTAAACATTCATAGGTAATATTCTCCAAATCAAAACACTGTTTAAACATTCATAGGTAATATTCTCCAAATCAAAACACTGTTTAAACATTCATATGTCATATTCTCCAAATCAAAACACTGTTTAAACATTCATAGGTCATATTCTCCAAATCAAAACAGTGTTTAAACATTCACAAGTCATATTCTCCAAATCAAAACACTGTTTTCACATTCATATGTCATATTCTCCAAATCAAAACACTGTTTTCACATTCATAGGTCATATTCTCCAAATCAAAACACTGTTTAAACATTCATAGGTCATATTCTCCAAATGAAAACACTGTTTTCACATTCATATGTCATATTCTCCAAATCAAAACACTGTTTAAACATTCATAGGTCATATTCTCCAAATCTAAACACTGTTTTCACATTCATAGGTCATATTCTCCAAATCTAAACACTGTTTTCACATTCATAGGTCATATTCTCCAAATCTAAACACTGTTTTCACATTCATAGGTCATATTCTCCAAATCTAAACACTGTTTTCACATTCATAGGTCATATTCTCCAAATCTAAACACTGTTTTCACGTTCATATGTCATATTCTCCAAATCTAAACACTGTTTTCACATTCATAGGTCATATTCTCCAAATCAAAACACTGTTTAAACATTCATAGGTCATATTCTCCAAATCAAAACACTGTTTTCACATTCATAGGTAATATTCTCCAAATCAAAACACTGTTTTCACTTTCAAGGTCATATTCTCCAAATCAAAACACTGTTTTCACATTCATAGGTCATATTCTCCAAATCAAAACACTGTTTAAACATTCATAGGTCATTTTCTCTCAATATAACCATGTCCAATACACCATGGAGAAGGATAGAGCCTTTGATATGTTTGAAAGGCATCAGGTTGAAAGGTTCATTCCAACACATTGCCTGTTCCTGTGGGACCGGCCCTTATTGAAGGAAGGAAAGCTATTTCATTAACACAGGGACACATAGTAATTAAACACCATATTGGAAGGGTCAGCCAAACTAACAAGCATCTGTTCAGAGCTATAAGACATCGGTAGTTTTAGAATGAGTGTCTCAGAGAGGTTGGATCCCATTGGCACCTTTCAATAATGGGGAAAAATGATATCAATTTCAGACTGCCTGAGGAACGCTCTAGGTTTTTCGGAATTGGAAAATGTGTTTCCATGAATCCCACGAGTTATCATATCAGAGGATAGTAGTATTACAGGTTTTCATTTTGGCTCAATTCTCAAATGAGATTATTATTTTTTAAACAATTAAGTTCAAATCTCTGAACAATTAGTTTCTTGTTCACACCAGATTTGAATTTCTTATTAATTTCTTATTAATTTAAATTGCACGTGTTTTGTCACATCTGTGAAAAAGAGGAAGTACAATTGTCTATAATTTGCACAATAACTACATGCATATGGCTGATTAAAACTGATGAGCTGATTCTCAGTGAAATTATCATACTCTTCACAACTTCTAAACATTCTTCCACTGTGTGAGCCATCACCTGCAAAATGATCCATCCAATTAACAAAATCAGTCAGATGTACATGTACAGTATATTCCGTAAATATCTATGACATGGAATGTTTGTGATGTCTGCTAAATTGGCAAATGAAAAATTAAATAGGAATCGCAATCTTACCAATCAAGTTTGGAAGCATATATATGGAGCTCGCCCACAGCACAATCACTACCATTTTTGAACATGGAGGAACATCACAACCCTGAACAGCAGCTACATGCTCGTGGAAGAGAAATAATAAGATGTGTAAGAGTGGTTGGTGGGGGTGTTAGGGGAAGACATAATAGAGGAGGAGGTAGAAGGCAAAGAAAAAGAGTCACTGATGAAATCAGAGCCACAATTGTGGACTATGTCATAAACCGTGGTCTTACAATGGAAGAGGCTGGTAGGAGAGTACAGCCTTAAACAGGTCCACAGTCTTCTAAACCATGGTCTGACATTGGAAGAGGCTGGTAGGAGAGTACAGCCTTAAACAGGTCCACAGTCTTCTAAACCATGGTCTTACAATGGAAGAGGCTGGTAGGAGAGTACAGCCTTAAACAGGTCCACAGTCTTCTAAACCATGGTCTGACAATGGAAGAGGCTGGTAGGAGAGTACAGCCTTAAACAGGTCCACAGTCTTCTAAACCATGGTCTTACAATGGAAGAGGCTGGTAGGAGAGTACAGCCTTAAACAGGTCCACAGTCTTCTAAACCATGGTCTTACAATGGAAGAGGCTGGTAGGAGAGTACAGCCTTAAACAGGTCCACAGTCTTCTAAACCATGGTCTTACAATGGAAGAGGCTGGTAGGAGAGTACAGCCTTAAACAGGTCCACAGTCTTCTAAACCATAGTCTTACAATGGAAGAGGCTGGTAGGAGAGTACAGCCTTAAACAGGTCCACAGTCTTCTAAACCATGGTCTGACAATGGAAGAGGCTGGTAGGAGAGTACAGCCTTAAACAGGTCCACAGTCTTCTAAACCATGGTCTGACAATGGAAGAGGCTGGTAGGAGAGTACAGCCTTAAACAGGTCCACAGTCTTCTAAACCATAGTCTTACAATGGAAGAGGCTGGTCAGAGAGTACAGCCTTAAACAGGTCCGCAGTCTTCTAAACCATAGTCTTACAATGGAAGAGGCTGGTAGGAGAGTACAGCCTTAAACAGGTCCACAGTCTTCTAAACCGTGGTCTTACAATGGAAGAGGCTGGTAGGAGAGTACAGCCTTAAACAGGTCCACAGTCTTCTAAACCATGGTCTGACATTGGAAGAGGCTGGTAGGAGAGTACAGCCTTAAACAGGTCCACAGTCTTCTAAACCATGGTCTTACAATGGAAGAGGCTGGTAGGAGAGTACAGCCTTAAACAGGTCCACAGTCTTCTAAACCATGGTCTTACAATGGAAGAGGCTGGTAGGAGAGTACAGCCTTAAACAGGTCCACAGTCTTCTAAACCATGGTCTGACAATGGAAGAGGCTGGTAGGAGAGTACAGCCTTAAACAGGTCCACAGTCTTCTAAACCATGGTCTTACAATGGAAGAGGCTGGTAGGAGAGTACAGCCTTAAACAGGTCCACAGTCTTCTAAACCATGGTCTTACAATGGAAGAGGCTGGTAGGAGAGTACAGCCTTAAACAGGTCCACAGTCTTCTAAACCATGGTCTTACAATGGAAGAGGCTGGTAGGAGAGTACAGCCTTAAACAGGTCCACAGTCTTCTAAACCATGGTCTGACAATGGAAGAGGCTGGTAGGAGAGTATAGCCTTAAACAGGTCCACAGTCTTCTAAACCATAGTCTTACAATGGAAGAGGCTGGTAGGAGAGTACAGCTTTAAACAGGTCCACAGTCTTCTAAACCATAGTCTTACAATGGAAGAGGCTGGTAGGAGAGTACAGCCTTAAACAGGTCCACAGTCTTCTAAACCATAGTCTTACAATGGAAGAGGCTGGTAGGAGAGTACAGCCTTAAACAGGTCCACAGTCTTCTAAACCATGGTCTGACAATGGAAGAGGCTGGTAGGAGAGTATAGCCTTAAACAGGTCCACAGTCTTCTAAACCATGGTCTGACAATGGAAGAGGCTGGTAGGAGAGTACAGCCTTAAACAGGTCCACAGTCTTCTAAACCATGGTCTTACAATGGAAGAGGCTGGTAGGAGAGTACAGCCTTAAACAGGTCCACAGTCTTCTAAACCATGGTCTTACAATGGAAGAGGCTGGTAGGAGAGTACAGCCTTAAACAGGTCCACAGTCTTCTAAACCATGGTCTTACAATGGAAGAGGCTGGTAGGAGAGTACAGCCTTAAACAGGTCCACAGTCTTCTAAACCATAGTCTTACAATGGAAGAGGCTGGTAGGAGAGTACAGCCTTAAACAGGTCCACAGTCTTCTAAACCATGGTCTTACAATGGAAGAGGCTGGTAGGAGAGTACAGCCTTAAACAGGTCCACAGTCTTCTAAACCATGGTCTGACAATGGAAGAGGCTGGTAGGAGAGTATAGCCTTAAACAGGTCCACAGTCTTATAAACCATGGTCTGACAATGGAAGAGGCTGGTAGGAGAGTACAGCCTTAAACAGGTCCACAGTCTTCTAAACCATGGTCTTACAATGGAAGAGGCTGGTAGGAGAGTACAGCCTTAAACAGGTCCACAGTCTTCTAAACCATGGTCTTACAATGGAAGAGGCTGGTAGGAGAGTACAGCCTTAAACAGGTCCACAGTCTTCTAAACCATAGTCTTACAATGGAAGAGGCTGGTAGGAGAGTACAGCCTTAAACAGGTCCACAGTCTTCTAAACCATGGTCTTACAATGGAAGAGGCTGGTAGGAGAGTACAGCCTTAAACAGGTCCACAGTCTTCTAAACCATAGTCTTACAATGGAAGAGGCTGGTAGGAGAGTACAGCCTTAAACAGGTCCACAGTCTTCTAAACCATGGTCTGACAATGGAAGAGGCTGGTAGGAGAGTATAGCCTTAAACAGGTCCACAGTCTTCTAAACCATGGTCTGACATTGGAAGAGGCTGGTAGGAGAGTACAGCCTTAAACAGGTCCACAGTCTTCTAAACCATGGTCTTACAATGGAAGAGGCTGGTAGGAGAGTACAGCCTTAAACAGGTCCACAGTCTTCTAAACCATGGTCTTACAATGGAAGAGGCTGGTAGGAGAGTACAGCCTTAAACAGGTCCACAGTCTTCTAAACCATGGTCTTACAATGGAAGAGGCTGGTAGGAGAGTACAGCCTTAAACAGGTCCACAGTCTTCTAAACCATAGTCTTACAATGGAAGAGGCTGGTAGGAGAGTACAGCCTTAAACAGGTCCACAGTCTTCTAAACCATGGTCTGACAATGGAAGAGGCTGGTAGGAGAGTATAGCCTTAAACAGGTCCACAGTCTTCTAAACCATGGTCTGACAATGGAAGAGGCTGGTAGGAGAGTATAGCCTTAAACAGGTCCACAGTCTTCTAAACCATGGTCTTACAATGGAAGAGGCTGGTAGGAGAGTACAGCCTTAAACAGGTCCACAGTCTTCTAAACCATAGTCTTACAATGGAAGAGGCTGGTAGGAGAGTACAGCCTTAAACAGGTCCACAGTCTTCTAAACCATGGTCTTACAATGGAAGAGGCTGGTAGGAGAGTACAGCCTTAAACAGGTCCACAGTCTTCTAAACCATGGTCTGACAATGGAAGAGGCTGGTAGGAGAGTATAGCCTTAAACAGGTCCACAGTGTTATAAACCATGGTCTGACAATGGAAGAGGCTGGTAGGAGAGTACAGCCTTAAACAGGTCCACAGTCTTCTAAACCATGGTCTTACAATGGAAGAGGCTGGTAGGAGAGTACAGCCTTAAACAGGTCCACAGTCTTCTAAACCATGGTCTTACAATGGAAGAGGCTGGTAGGAGAGTACAGCCTTAAACAGGTCCACAGTCTTCTAAACCATGGTCTTACAATGGAAGAGGCCGGTAGGAGAGTACAGCCTTAAACAGGTCCACAGTCTTCTAAACCATGGTCTTACAATGGAAGAGGCTGGTAGTAGAGTACAGCCTTAAACAGGTTCACAGTCTTCTAAACCATGGTCTTACAATGGAAGAGGCTGGTAGGAGAGTACAGCCTTAAACAGGTCCACAGTCTTCTAAACCATGGTCTTACAATGGAAGAGGCTGGTAGGAGAGTACAGCCTTAAACAGGTCCACAGTCTTCTAAACCATGGTCTTACAATGGAAGAGGCTGGTAGGAGAGTACAGCCTTAAACAGGTCCACAGTCTTCTAAACCATGGTCTGACAATGGAAGAGGCTGGTAGGAGAGTATAGCCTTAAACAGGTCCACAGTCTTCTAAACCATGGTCTGACATTGGAAGAGGCTGGTAGGAGAGTACAGCCTTAAACAGGTCCACAGTCTTCTAAACCATGGTCTTACAATGGAAGAGGCTGGTAGGAGAGTACAGCCTTAAACAGGTCCACAGTCTTCTAAACCATGGTCTTACAATGGAAGAGGCTGGTAGGAGAGTACAGCCTTAAACAGGTCCACAGTCTTCTAAACCATGGTCTTACAATGGAAGAGGCTGGTAGGAGAGTACAGCCTTAAACAGGTCCACAGTCTTCTAAACCATGGTCTGACAATGGAAGAGGCTGGTAGGAGAGTATAGCCTTAAACAGGTCCACAGTCTTCTAAACCATGGTCTGACAATGGAAGAGGCTGGTAGGAGAGTATAGCCTTAAACAGGTCCACAGTCTTCTAAACCATGGTCTTACAATGGAAGAGGCTGGTAGGAGAGTACAGCCTTAAACAGGTCCACAGTCTTCTAAACCATGGTCTGACAATGGAAGAGGCTGGTAGGAGAGTATAGCCTTAAACAGGTCCACAGTCTTATAAACCATGGTCTGACAATGGAAGAGGCTGGTAGGAGAGTACAGCCTTAAACAGGTCCACAGTCTTCTAAACCATGGTCTTACAATGGAAGAGGCTGGTAGGAGAGTACAGCCTTAAACAGGTCCACAGTCTTCTAAACCATGGTCTTACAATGGAAGAGGCTGGTAGGAGAGTACAGCCTTAAACAGGTCCACAGTCTTCTAAACCATGGTCTTACAATGGAAGAGGCTGGTAGGAGAGTACAGCCTTAAACAGGTCCACAGTCTTCTAAACCATGGTCTTACAATGGAAGAGGCTGGTAGGAGAGTACAGCCTTAAACAGGTCCACAGTCTTCTAAACCATAGTCTTACAATGGAAGAGGCTGGTAGGAGAGTACAGCCTTAAACAGGTCCACAGTCTTCTAAACCATGGTCTTACAATGGAAGAGGCTGGTAGGAGAGTACAGCCTTAAACAGGTCCACAGTCTTCTAAACCATAGTCTTACAATGGAAGAGGCTGGTAGGAGAGTACAGCCTTAAACAGGTCCACAGTCTTCTAAACCATGGTCTGACAATGGAAGAGGCTGGTAGGAGAGTATAGCCTTAAACAGGTCCACAGTCTTCTAAACCATGGTCTGACATTGGAAGAGGCTGGTAGGAGAGTACAGCCTTAAACAGGTCCACAGTCTTCTAAACCATGGTCTTACAATGGAAGAGGCTGGTAGGAGAGTACAGCCTTAAACAGGTCCACAGTCTTCTAAACCATGGTCTTACAATGGAAGAGGCTGGTAGGAGAGTACAGCCTTAAACAGGTCCACAGTCTTCTAAACCATGGTCTTACAATGGAAGAGGCTGGTAGGAGAGTACAGCCTTAAACAGGTCCACAGTCTTCTAAACCATGGTCTGACAATGGAAGAGGCTGGTAGGAGAGTATAGCCTTAAACAGGTCCACAGTCTTCTAAACCATGGTCTGACAATGGAAGAGGCTGGTAGGAGAGTATAGCCTTAAACAGGTCCACAGTCTTCTAAACCATGGTCTTACAATGGAAGAGGCTGGTAGGAGAGTACAGCCTTAAACAGGTCCACAGTCTTCTAAACCATGGTCTTACAATGGAAGAGGCTGGTAGGAGAGTACAGCCTTAAACAGGTCCACAGTCTTCTAAACCATGGTCTTACAATGGAAGAGGCTGGTAGGAGAGTACAGCCTTAAACAGGTCCACAGTCTTCTAAACCATGGTCTGACAATGGAAGAGGCTGGTAGGAGAGTATAGCCTTAAACAGGTCCACAGTCTTATAAACCATGGTCTGACAATGGAAGAGGCTGGTAGGAGAGTACAGCCTTAAACAGGTCCACAGTCTTCTAAACCATGGTCTTACAATGGAAGAGGCTGGTAGGAGAGTACAGCCTTAAACAGGTCCACAGTCTTCTAAACCATGGTCTTACAATGGAAGAGGCTGGTAGGAGTACAGCCTTAAACAGGTCCACAGTCTTCTAAACCATGGTCTTACAATGGAAGAGGCTGGTAGGAGAGTACAGCCTTAAACAGGTCCACAGTCTTCTAAACCATAGTCTTACAATGGAAGAGGCTGGTAGGAGAGTACAGCCTTAAACAGGTCCACAGTCTTCTAAACCATGGTCTGACAATGGAAGAGGCTGGTAGGAGAGTACAGCCTTAAACAGGTCCACAGTCTTCTAAACCATGGTCTTACAATGGAAGAGGCTGGTAGGAGAGTACAGCCTTAAACAGGTCCACAGTCTTCTAAACCATGGTCTTACAATGGAAGAGGCTGGTAGGAGAGTACAGCCTTAAACAGGTCCACAGTCTTCTAAACCATGGTCTTACAATGGAAGAGGCTGGTAGGAGAGTACAGCCTTAAACAGGTCCACAGTCTTCTAAACCATGGTCTTACAATGGAAGAGGCTGGTAGGAGAGTACAGCCTTAAACAGGTCCACAGTCTTCTAAACCATGGTCTTACAATGGAAGAGGCTGGTAGGAGAGTACAGCCTTAAACAGGTCCACAGTCTTCTAAACCATAGTCTGACAATGGAAGAGGCTGGTAGGAGAGTACAGCCTTAAACAGGTCCACAGTCTTCTAAACCATGGTCTGACAATGGAAGAGGCTGGTAGGAGAGTACAGCCTTAAACAGGTCCACAGTCTTCTAAACCATGGTCTTACAATGGAAGAGGCTGGTAGGAGAGTACAGCCTTAAACAGGTCCACAGTCTTCTAAACCATGGTCTTACAATGGAAGAGGCTGGTAGGAGAGTACAGCCTTAAACAGGTCCACAGTCTTCTAAACCATGGTCTTACAATGGAAGAGGCTGGTAGGAGAGTACAGCCTTATACAGGTCCACAGTCTTCTAAACCATGGTCTGACAATGGAAGAGGCTGGTCAGAGAGTACAGCCTAATATAAACAGGTCCACAGTGTTATAAACCATGGTCTGACAATGGAAGAGGCTGGTAGGAGAGTACAGCCTTAAACAGGTCCACAGTCTTCTAAACCATGGTCTGACAATGGAAGAGGCTGGTCAGAGAGTACAGCCTAATGTAAACAGGTCCACAGTGTTATAAACCATGGTCTGACAATGGAAGAGGCTGGTCAGAGAGTACAGCCTAATGTAAACAGGTCCACAGTGTTATAAACCATGGTCTGACAATGGAAGAGGCTGGTCAGAGAGTACAGCCTAATATAAACAGGTCCACAGTGTTATAAACCATGGTCTGACAATGGAAGAGGCTGGTAAGAAAGTACAGCCTTAAACAGGTCCACAGTGTTATAAACCATGGTCTGACAATGGAAGAGGCTGGTCAGAGGTTATGTAAATAGTGCTTGAAGACAAGGTTTTGTGTTTATTGTTTTCAGGAAATGGAGCATGGTTTCAGAAATTGAGTTTTAGCAATTGAGAAAAAGTGTAAATGTTTTGGTTGAGTTACAACATTTTGCCGTCATGTAATAGAGTTGTGATGTCCCATTAAAATGTTGTGACAATTGCACTTACAGTTTAGAGAATGTTAGTTTTATTCAATTGCTAAAACACAATTCCGGGAACAACTCACCATTTTCTCAAATCTTCACATACAATTTTAAAACTCACACCCATCGGTAAAAACATCTAACTTCTGGGTCCTATTTCAAACTTTGCCCTCAGACAACACACACAAGCTGTCAAAAACACAGAATACATGACTGTTGGTTACAGACTGGAGGGATTCATTCAAACCACTGCTACCAAAATGTTTAGAATAGCTTTTCAGAGAAATCATTTGGAACTTTGTAAAATCACAGCACTGACTGTCCAGATAACCCTTTCAGGAACACCCTGGTGAGAGAACTTCAACAGTACTGTAATAAATACCTCTTACATTAGTGGATAAGGGATTACTACTGTAATAAATACCTGTAATAAATACCTCTTACATTAGTGGATAAGGGATTACTACTGTAATAAATACCTGTAATAAATACCTCTTACATTAGTGGATAAGGGATTACTACTGTAATAAATACCTGTAATAAATACCTCTTACATTAGTGGATAAGGGATTACTACTGTAATAAATACCTCTTACATTAGTGGATAAGGGAGTACTACTGTAATAAATACCTCTTACATTAGTGGATAAGGGTGTACTACTGTAATAAATACCTCTTACATTAGTGGATAAGGGAGTACTACTGTAATAAATACCTCTTACATTAGTGGATAAGGGAGTACTACTGGAATAAATACCTCTTACATTAGTGGATAAGGGAGTACTACTGTAATAAATACCTCTTACATTAGTGGATAAGGGAGTACTACTGTAATAAATACCTCTTACATTAGTGGATAAGGGAGTACTACTATAATAAATACCTCTTACATTAGTGGATAACTGAGTACTACTGTAATAAATACCTCTTACATTAGTGGATAAGGGAGTACTACTGTAATAAATACCTCTTACATTAGTGGATAAGGGAGTACTACTGTAATAAATACCTCTTACATTAGTGGATAAGGGAGTACTACTGTAATAAATACCTCTTACATTAGTGGATAAGGGAATACTACTGTAATAAATACCTCTTACATTAGTGGATAAGGGAGTACTACTGTAATGAATACCTCTTACATTAGTGGATAAGGGAGTACTACTGTAATAAATACCTCTTACATTAGTGGATAAGGGAGTACTACTGTAATAAATACCTCTTACATTAGTGGATAAGGCAGTACTACTGTAATAAATACCTCTTACATTAGTGGATAAGGGAGTACTACTGGAATAAATACCTCTTACATTAGTGGATAAGGGAGTACTAGTGTAATAAATACCTCTTACATTAGTGGATAAGGGATTACTACTGTAATAAATACCTCTTACATTAGTGGATAAGGGAGTACTACTGTAATAAATACCTGTAATAAATACCTCTTACATTAGTGGATAAGGGATTACTACTGTAATAAATACCTGTAATAAATACCTCTTACATTAGTGGATAAGGGAGTACTACTGTAATAAATACCTCTTACATTAGTGGATAAGGGAGTACTACTGGAATAAATACCTCTTACATTAGTGGATAAGGGAATACTACTGTAATAAATACCTCTTACATTAGTGGATAAGGGATTACTAATATAATAAATACATTTTACATTAGTGGATAAGGGAATACTACTGTAATAAATACCTCTTACATTAGTGGATAAGGGAGTACTACTGTAATAAATACCTCTTACATTAGTGGATAAGGGAGTACTACTGTAATAAATACCTGTAATAAATACCTCTTACATTAGTGGATAAGGGATTACTACTGTAATAAATACCTGTCATAAATACCTCTTACATTAGTGGATAAGGGAGTACTACTGTAATAAATACCTGTAATAAATACCTCTTACATTAGTGGATAAGGGAATACTACTGTAATAAATACCTCTTACATTAGTGGATAAGGGAATACTACTGTAATAAATACCTCTTACATTGGTGGATAAGGGATTACTACTATAATAAATACATTTTACATTAGTGGATAAGGGAGTACTACTGTAATAAATACCTCTTACATTAGTGGATAAGGGAATACTTCTGTGTATGATGTTTAGGTCAAAAACCTGATCTTTGAAATATCACACTGACAAAACATGTAAGGAAGAGTCCATGCACAGTAACATACCCAATTTCCCAAAAGCTTTATTTCCAAATGCAGCAAATGTACAGGTTACTCAGCATCAGTGTTCTAATCATCTCGGCACAGGTCTGGGTCAGGCCATAATATCTCATCAACTTCACACATTATGTTTGCTCTTGTCAGGCAGCGTGGGAAAAATGCCCTTGTGTGCCTTAACAAAACCTGGATAGATGCCACCATTGCCTCCAGGAGGTGTTGCTGTGCATAGGGGTTGCGGTCATACACTCTCCACCGCCATGCTGAGAAAAATTATTCAATCGAATTCAGAAATGGGGAATATGCTGGCGAAAAAAGAACGGTGAACCTAGTGTGGTCATTGAACCAGGCGTGAACCAGAGCAGCCCGATGGAAACTCACGTTATCCCAAATGGCAACATATTGGGCTTGCTCTGGTTGCCCTGGCTCCCCTTCCTGTTGAAAAGTGTTATTGTGCAGCTGATCTAGAATATTGAAGGAGTTGTGCCTTGTTGTATGGACCCACTTTGACATGGCGGTGGAGGACGCCCCGATTGCGGATGGCTGCACATAGGGTGACGTTGCCTCCCCTCTGGCCAGGAACTTGTATGTTGGCACGGTAACCAATGATGTTGCTCCCCTCTTTTGCCCCTTTTTGTTAGGTTTAACCCTGCTTTGTCAATGAAGATGTACTCCTGCGGGTCAGCCATGGCATCCAGCTCAAAGATTCTCTACAGAAGTTTTTTTTTTAAAACACACATTTTACTGTACTACAAATACAGCACTGTAGTGTACTACTGTACTGGAATGAAAGACTGTGTACTGCAGTTATGTCACGCCTTGGTCTTAGTATTTTGTGTTTTCTTTAATTATTTGTTCAGGCCAGGGTGTGACATGGGTTTATTGTATTGTCGTATTGTTTTTTTTGTAGACATTGGGATTATGGTTGATTAGGGGTGTGTCTAGTATAGGCTTGGCTGCCTGAGGCGGTTCTCAATCAGAGTCAGGTGATTCTTGTTGTCTCTGATGGGGAACCGTATTTAGGTAGCCTGGGTTTCACTTTGTATTTCGTGGGTGATTGTTCCTGTCTCTGTGTAGTTTCACCAGATAGGCTGTAATTAGGTTTTACGTTCCGTTTTGTTGTTTTGCTTTTGTATTAAGTTATTTCATGTATCGCTCTTCATTTATTAAAGACATGAGTAACCACCACGCTGCATTTCGGTCCGACTCTCTTTCTACAAACGAAGAACGCCGTTACAAGTTACTGTAACACATCACCATGCAGTATTGTATTGATATGCTGGAGAGATGGGCCATACTCTACAAACTGTAAAAATTCTATACATTTTATCAATTACCTGCTCATATTGTAATCGTTGTTCCTTAACTCTGTTTGAATTCCTTTCAAAAGGCCCACGGTACAGATGCTTTTCCTTATGTGTTTCTTCTGAACGATCTGGTCAATGGTGGAAATGCTGACGCTGTCAATTCCTTGGAAGACGACCTGGTCTTAATCTATTTGGGTTTGAATTTCCCTCAAACGGATGGCATTATTGGCAATCACAATATTCACCAGGGCTGTCTCCTGCTCAACTGTGAGAGGTCTCCGCCTACCTCCAATAGATGGCCGCCTTTCAGTTCTGCAAAAAATAAATTTGACCATTACTGACCCATGGTCATCCAGTACTGTGGTAAAAACAACACTGAGAACAAAGTGGAGATTCAGTCTATATGCAACATTACATGGATCACAGTAACAACAAGGCAAATGATCTGTTTTCCCTTCTGAAAGTACTGACAATGGATGCAACCGTGTAACGGCTTAGGTTGAGTAGCACCAGCTGTCCAGATTCTCTCATAGTCCTCTCATGTATGAGCAGATTATGAACTACAGTGGGGAGTAATACTACAGCAAGGATTTCATCTGAGATTACTTGTCTTTGTTGTTGTTGTCCTCGTCCTCGTCCTCGTCCTATTCCACTCTGTTGTCTTGCAACTTGGGCATTGTTAGGATCCATTGTTCCAAAGCACATGTACACGCCTCTAGGCCCTATTTATTGATCCTGCCATTCTGATTGGTGTGTTAACATTTTTTGAGGCTGTAGCTCCAAAACCATACAAATTACAAAGCAGTGAGTACTGCTACCCTCCAAAAACCAGGAGTTTATTAACGAGATACTTTATTGAGGAAATAGAAGGGAAGGATAGAGAATAATTGTTAAAGGAACCGTACAGGGTTACTAAAGTCATTTTATTTATATCATGTAAAACAGCAAATACTCACTTTCACTCACATTGCTAAAGAAATCCATCCGACCAATCTCCAGACTGTTCTGTGTCTCCAGAGATGGTGTACAGGAGATGGGAGGAAGACATGGAGATGTGGAGGAAAGATCATGATGCCTCAGGGAGGGGTTTAACAGGTACGTCCAGTCAGCACTCAGCGTTTCTATGGTTACTGTGTGGCTTCCCTTCTCTTATACATTTCTTCAGGAAGCCATTTTCCACTCATTCCACTCCGGTTTAATGTAACATCCATGAAGGATAGTCGGCTGAATGCATTTCAATGGTTTGAAGTTACACACGAGTGACTTATTTAGCATATGGAAAGCCAGGCAGGGATTTGAAATACCATCTGTCATGTTGCCCTTATGGTCGAGTCATAGTCCTACATGAACCAGGAAGCCTATGACAGACGTGGATACAGAATGAGGCATCAAGTGGTGGGGGTGGTTTTCTCAAGTGTTTCCATAACAGCGTACTTCTGATTACAGCGTACTTCATTTATAGGGTATCTGAGTGGTTGTGAGCTCATTGTGATAACAGACACTAGTCCCAGGAAACATGCAACAGTAACACTTGAACTCCCACTAAGGTCAACCCAACAAATTGCATAAGATTGAAGCTTGGTCACCACACACTCCTGGAAGGGAGCATACAAGTCTGGCTTTCGCTCATGAAACATATTCATAATTAAAACATTAGCGCATCTGCATTTTTCATAATGTGTTTTTTTAATGTATGCAGTCATACATTTTTTAAGAGATTCGATCCACCTGCGCTCAATTTGTGCTTTGTACTGTAGTTCATGTGCCTCTAAAGTTGAATTAGACTGATCTCAAAAGTTTGGCGGGTGCCTAAAAATACAAAATTACCCCTCTTTTACCCCCTGTTTACTCTGTCTTTACCCCCTCTCTACTCCGTCTTTACCCCCTCTCTACTCCGTCTTTACCCCCTCTCTACTCCGTCTTTACCCCCTCTTTACTCTGTCTTTACCCCCTCTTTACTCCATCTTTATGGTTACTGTGTGGCTTCCCTTCTTTACATTCTTCAGCCACACGAGTGACTTATTTAGCATATGGAAAGCCCTCTTTACTCTGTCTTTACCCCCAGGAAGCTTTGACTCCGTCTTTACCCCCTCTCTTTCTCCGTCTTTACCCCCTCTCTACTCCATCTTTACCCCCTCTTTACTCTGTCTTTACCCCCAGGAAACTCTGTCTTTACCCCCTCTCTACTCCGTCTTTACCCCCTCTTTACTCCATCTTTACCCCTCTTTACTCTGTCTTTACCCCCTCTTTACTCTGTCTTTAAAACTTTACTCCATCTTTACCCCCTCTAATCCGTCTTTACCCCCATTTTTTAAGAGATGTCTTTACCCCCTCTTTGTGCTCTGTCTTTACCCCCTCTTTGAATCTGTCTTTACCCCCTCTCAAAAATTACCCGTCTTTACCCCCTCTTTACTCCGTCTTTACCCCCTCTCTACTCCGTCTTTACCCCCTCTCTACTCCGTCTTTACCCCCTCTTTACTCTGTCTTTACCCCCTCTTTACTCTGTCTTTACCCCCTCTTTACTCCGTCTTTACCCCCTCTTTACTCCATCTTTACCCCCTCTTTACTCCATCTTTACCCCCTCTTTACTCCATCTTTACCCCCTCTTTACGCCATCTTTACTCCATCTTTACCCCCTCTTTACTCCATCTTTACCTCCTCTTCCATCTTTTCCCCCTCTTTACTCCGTCTTTACCCCCTCTCTACTCCGTCTTTACCCCCTCTCTACTCCGTCTTTACCCCCTCTTTACTCCGTCTTTACCCCCTCTCTTTTACACCCTCTCTTTTTAGACATAAAACTTGTACAAAACTTTAACAACCCTCCCTTAATTGTTGCTATAACAACCCACAATTGAACTTCTTCCCGATGCTGGTGTACAACAGGTGGAGTGTTTGTTATGAATTGATGTTTGTAATTGATGCGAATGTCAAATAAATATCTAACATCAAATCAAATCAAGCTAACTTCTGTCAAAAACCTGTCATGTTTTGACATCAGTAGATTTTAAATGGCATACATCAGTGCTGTTGAAGAACGGGAAAAAAATGCTTTGAGGTTCTCCATTTTACTGTCAATGATACCAACCTCATTCAAATGGTGTGAGTGTGTGGCTTATCAAATGTATCGTCCCATTCTGATGGAGGGGTATAACGTTGAAGGGAATGGTTGAGAAATACAGTATGTCGCCTAGCTAAATGCATACACACTGCACAAAACAATGTGCTTGTTCAACTTCAACAAATATTTGAGGCAACTATATGCATAGTATATTTCAGTATTTCAAACATTAGGTGTTTGTATGTATAAAATACTTTGCTTTTAGCATTTCACAAATAATAGTATATTAAGTGCAAACAACTTACAGCATCATCTTACAGCAGGTTAAATCTAAATAAATTTGATGATTTACAGAACTGTTACTGTAAGCTGGATCTACTGATTAATTACTTATGGTTATCAGGTTTGTCAAATATATTTAAATTAGGTTTCTATAACTTGAAATAGTTTTTATTTTAAGTGCAATGTGTTTCTGCAAGAGAAAACAACTGGCAAAAATAATTACGTTTCAATGTCAACAAGAGGGACATTTCCTCATTTTCCAACCTCATACTTGTCCTCTAGCAGCTCCCAAACATCAATATACGTGAAAACGTGTTTTATAGTAACAAAAAAAGTGTTTTGAATGAAATTGGAAACTGATTTTACAATATGTTCATCATGTGATTTTAAACCAACATAAGCAGAATTCCAAGTCGGGAACTCAAACCTCTTTCCAGAGTTCCGACCTGAAGCTCACTGATGTCATGATTCCACATTGTGGTTGTTTTTCGAGTTCACAGTTGTTTTGAAAGCACCATAAATCCAGAGAATGACAGACTTTTATGACAAAGTTTGATGACAAAATGTGTCCACACGAAGGACAGCCGAGTCACCTTCCTGTTCAAGTGAACACAACACAACAAGGTGAGTCCAAAAATCTATTGTATGCTGCTGCATAAATTATGTAATATGCCAGGGAGATACAGTTGAAGTCAGAAGTTTACATACACCTTACTCAGTTTTTCACAATTCCTGACATTTAATCCTAGTACAAATGCTCTGTCTTAGATCAGCTAGGATCACCACTTTATTTTAAGAATGTGAAATGTCAGAATAATAGTAGAGAGAATGATTTATTTCACCTTTTATTTCTTTCATCCCATTCCTAGTGGGTCAGAAGTTTAAATACACTCAAGTACTATTTGGTAGCATTGCCTTTAAATTGGTTAACTTGGATTAAACTTTTCGGGTAGCCTTCAATAAGCTTCCCACAATAAGTTGGGTGAATTTTAAGTTTAAAGATTTTGGCCCATTCCTCTTGACAGAGAAGGTGTAACTGAGTCAGGTTTGTAGGCCTCCTTGCTCCCACCTGCTTCTTCAGGTCTGCCCACAAATGTTCTATAGGATTGAGATCAGGGCTTGTGATGGCCACTCAAATACCTAGACTTTGTTGTCCTTAGGCCATTTTGCCACAACATTGGGTTTGTGCTTGGGGTCATTGTCCATATGGAAGACCCATTTGAGACCAAGCTTGTCTTGAGATGTTGCTTCAATATATTTCACATAATTTGCCAACCTCATGATGCCATCTATTTTGTGAAGTGCACCAGTCCCTCCTGCAGCAAAGCAGCCCCACAACATGATGCTGCCACCCCGTGCTTCACGGTTGGGATGGTGTTCTGCGGCTTGCGAGCGTCCCCCTTTTTCCTCCAAACATAACAATGGTTTCATGTGACCAGAGGACATTCTCCAAAAAGTACTACCTTTGTCCCTATGTGCAGTTGCAAACCGTAGTCTGGCTTTTTTTATGGTGGTTTTGGAGTAGCGGCTTCTTCCTTGCTGAGCGGCCTTTCAGGTTATGTCGATATAGGACTAGTTTTACTGTGGATATAGATATTTTTGGCCCTGTTTCCTCCAGCATCTTCACAAGGTCCTTTGCTGTTGTTTTCACGCCAAAGTACGTTCCTCTCTAGGTGACAGAACACGTCTCCTTCCTGAGCAGTACGATGGCTGCGTAGTCCCATGGTGTTTATACCTGTGTACTATTCTTTGTACAGATGAACGTGGTACCTTCAGGCATTTGGAAATGGCTCCCAAGAATGAACCAGACTTGCGAGGGCTACAATTCTTTCTTTCTTTTGATTTTTTCTTTCTTTTGATTTTCCCATGATGTCAAGCAAAGAGGCACTGTGTTTGAAGGTAGTCCTTGAAATACATTCACAGGTACACCTCTAATTGACTCAAATTATGTCAATTAGCCTGTCAGAAGCTTCTAAAGCCATGACATCTTTTTGTTTAATTTTCCAAGCTGTTTAAAGGCACAGTCAACTTAGTGTATGTAAACTTCTGACCCAGTGGAATTGTGATACAGTGAATCATATAGCCTGTTTTAGAGAAATGTAATCATTGCATATTATAAGAGCTTGTTTTGTCTGCTTATATGCTCCCTTTATTTATCCTAAGGTTCTGACTTGGTGTACACAGAGAAAACTGTAATAATGGCCCATGTTCTGAATTCCTTTTGCTGTACATTTCAAAAGTGCTGAAGTGAAGCCTCTTATCCACTCATTGTTCCCTTATGCAATAGTTTGTACATCTCAATTGTCAGTAGAAACCACATTTGTTTAAGCAAGTCAGCCATGTCAGCCATGTTTTTTCCCCTGACAGACAAAGCTCCGCTGATAGCCAGGTGTAGCATTGGTAAGGATTCCCCCAATGGTGATGAGAAGAAAGCTCTGATGTCGGGACAGCTTTATGTAGCCCCTAACCGTTTGTGGGCACCATTTGTCACCGTTATAGTGCAAATAATGTATTGTTTAGAGTCACACACCATGTAGGTAGTGTTGCAGTTGACAAACGATTGCACTTGGTAGGTTCAAGGTCCACAAGTGTCCCTGATTGTATTTGTTTTTACAATGTGATGGCAGTGATTACAGTGATTGAAAGTTTCCTGTGAGTTTGGGGAGCCAACAAGGTGTTGCATATAGGGTGGAACAGACCTTCAGGGTAATATCAAAAGTTTAAATGCATGGCTTATAAAATGAACACATTCAAATCATGTAAGTTCATATTTAAGTAAAGTTACCTAATACCGTAGGCATATGTGAGCGTCAGGGAGACCATGCGCTTTTGCCCAACATCGTATGCTGCTAATGGGTAGATGTCTGCTAATGCCCTTTTGCCCAACATCGTATGCTGCTAATGGGTAGATGTCTGCTAATGCCCTTTTGCCCAACATCGTATGCTGCTAATGGGTAGATGTCTGCTAATGCCCTTTTGCCCAACATCGTATGCTGCTAATGGGTAGATGTCTGCTAATGCCCTTTTGCTCAAGGACTTTAACCTTCCTTATGGATTCCAGTTGAAAACCACTGAGGTGCTCATTGTCCCACGCATTCTGACACTTGACAATAAAAGCACATTTGCAATGAACAAAGTTAATTAGACCTATTTCTACAAAGGCTGGTAGTACTCCTGTGGACACGTGGATCAATCCGACAGAGTAATTGCTACCATTGCAGGAAATTGTGTTTGCCAACTGAACACGTCTCATCTGGAAATGTCATTTTATATTATCCTGTAACACTTCTAAAGCCACTGTGGACAGCTTTGTGACAGAGAGGACAGCTTTGTGTCTGACAGGACAGCTTTGACAACATCTGTGCCATACAGATTGTACGCAAACCTTAGTTGATGCTTAGCTGCAAGAGACAGTCAAATGTTTTAAAGCTGTTGATCTGTTAAACGATTTGCTTAAAAAAAAGCTGTGTTTAGCTTTGAAGTGCATAGTCCACACAGCTATAAGAGGTCCAAATGCCTTTATCAGTTGCGGGGAAGTGTTCAATGAAATGATACTTTGTGGTAGCTCTTTCCTGAGGGTAAACCTTCAAGAATCTAAGCCTGTACACAGATATCTTTGTGTCAAGGTAACAAATAGTCTCCTCTGTGTGAAGTGGGGCATCCACAAGTTCAACAATATCTTTAATGTCCAATATCATCTGCCACGATGGTTCACAAACAACTATTTTTGCTTCCAATCTTTTTTATTAATTTTTTATTTCACCTTTATTTAACCAGGTAGGCAAGTTGAGAACACGTTCTCATTTACAATTGCGACCTGGCCAAGATAAAGCAAAGCAGTTCGACACATACAACAACACAGAGTTACACATGGAGTAAAACAAACATACAGTCAATAATACAGTAGAAAAATAAGTCTATATACGATGTGAGCAAACGAGCTGAGATAAGGGGGCACTTCACCTAGCAGAGCCTTGTAGATAACCTGGAGCCAGTGGGTTTGGCGACGAGTATGAAGCAAGGGCCAGCCAACAAGAGCATACAGGTCGCAGTGGTGGGTAGTATATAGGGCTTTGGTGACAAAGCGGATGGCACTGTGATAGACTGCATCCAATTTATTGAGTAGGGTATTGGCTATTTTGTAAATTACATCACCAAAGTCGAGGATCGGTAGGATGGTCAGTTTTACGAGGGTATGTTTGGCAGCATGAGTGAAGGATGCTTTGTTGCAAAATAGGAAGCCAATTCTAGATTTAACTTTGGATTGGAGATGTTTGATGTGAGTCTGGAAGGAGAGTTTACAGTCTAACCTGACAACTAGGTATTTGTCAGAACCGTCCAGAATAGTGATGCTGGACAGGCGGGCGGGCAGGTGCAGGCAGCGATCGGTTGAAGAGCATGCATTTAGTTTTACTTGTTTTTAAGAGCAGTTGGAGGCCACACAGAATGGTGTTGTCTGCGTAGAGGTGGATCAGAGACTCACCAGCAGCAAGAGCGACATCATTGATGTATACAGAGAAGAGAGTCGACCCAAGAATTGAACCCTGTGGCGCCCCCATATAGACTGCCAGAGGCCCGGACAATAGGTCCTTCGATTCGACACACTGAACTATCAGAGAAGTAGTTGGTGAACCAGGCGAGGCAGTCATTTGAGAAACCAAGACTGTTGAGTCTGCCGATAAGAATGCGGTGATTGACAGAGTTGAAAGCCTTGGCCAGGTCAATGAATACGGCTGCACAGTATTGTTTCTTATCGATGGCGGTTAAGATATCGCTTAGGACCTTGAGCGTGGCTGAGGTGCACCCATGACCAGCTCTGAAACCATCTTACTGAAGCATAGATCACTCGTTGGTCTGTCCCTTTGTACTGACACAGATCTACTACTCACACAAATCCTCTCAGGATCCCTCCCCTTTGACCCATCTTCCTCAACTGTTTTCACTGGTCCCCTGGTAGCAGCACCGGACATTTCTGATCCCCAGCCACATGGACCCCAACAATTAACACATCCCAATTCGTTCCCCAATGCACTTCAGCACATAAGCTTACCCGGGCAGAGACTCAACATCAAAACTCAAAAGAACAGACAATATTCTTGAGAGCAAATCACAAGTCACATCTCTTACCCCAATTAGTTTGGTTTAAAGCACCTTTACCCCAGTAATCACTCCCCCAGTAATCTGACCCCAGTAATCAGAAACACAAACATTTATTCACTCAAAGACAAAACAAGTCACATTCTTACCCCAATTAGTTTGGTTTAAAGCACCTTCACCAGCAGAAACACAAACATTCCACAGACCACTTGTTTCCAACTCATTTTCACACACACACTGAAACCACAAATGGATCAGCCAAAAGGCAGAGTTCCACTTTCTCCAAAGAGTTCACAGACTCATCTCCAAGCCTCGGGCTCCAAAGACTGTACCACACTTGCTACCTCTGATAATTTGCCCTCATTCACTGCCATTTTTCCTTCAGACCTCGATCCGGCGTACGTCTCACTCTGTTTACACTTTCAACCATTCTTCTTTGACAAACTATCTCCCTATTTCCCACCATTTCTACCCGACTCCAGCTCACCTTCCTCCTTTTCTCTCTCCTCTGCCTCTGTTTTTCCCTGCATTCCTCTTCCGTATTGCAAGTTTATGTCTCCTAACATATGTTTAGTTTTTCAGGGCATTTTCTTCTTCCTCAAGTGGCCTCACCATCCAAACTCATCTTCTACGTAGAAGTCATTTCCCGGACGGATTTTGGAATATATTAACGTGTCTTGACATTTTGGATTATCATGCTTTTTGAACACAGACAAATTATGTAAACTATTGAAATATTGAATAAAAACTAGTAACCTGCATTTTTATATTTTTCTAGTAATATTTACTAATTAACCTCCTGAATATTTTTTTTACAGTGCATTTTGTAATAGTAGAAAAGATGCAACAGAAGCCTCCGATATGTTTCTAACACCACTTTCACAGCACAACTTGAATATGAAATGATTCCTTTGAACAGAGTGTGAAAGTGGAGAGTGATAGATGCCTTGAGAGAGAGAGATTTCACCCGGGGCTGTGTTCCTCCGTTGGGTTCGTTGTCACGCTCTAGCCTCCAGGTGTCCAGGCAGCCAGCGCTATCCTGACAACCTCACTGACAGACCTGTCACTGGGAATTTATTTATTGGTTAAAGACGCCTTCCCCTATCTCACTGCCTCTCTCTCTCTCTCTGTCTCTCTGTCTCTCTCTCTCTCTCTCTCTCTCTCTCTCTCTCTCTCTCTCTCTCTCTCTCTCTCTCTCTCTCTCTCTCTCTCTCTCTCTCTCTCTCTCTCTCTCTCTCTCTCTCTCTCTCTCTCTCTCTCTCTCTCTCTGTCTCTCTGTCTCTCTCTCTCTGTCTGGGGAGGCTTAACAGCTGCTCTTGCAGGGGCTTCCCAGGAGACTGCTGACACTATTCATCATTCCTTAATTAGCCAGTTTGCTCTACTAATTAACTCTCTCTATCCACAATTATTGAATTTGGGAGGCTGTGAATGGCATTTGTTTCACTCTTGTGGACACTCATTCTTGCTCTCTCTCTCTCTCTCTCTCGCTCGCTCTCTCTCTCTCTCTCTCTTTCTCTTTCGCTCTCTCTCTCTGTTTCTCTCTTGTTCTATATTTATTTCTCTCTAAATGGAGCCAATTTTTCTGATGTTCATAAATGCATCCATACATATTTACTTCGAGGTGATAAAGGGTTAATCTGTCAGATCACAACCTATATCTTAAATAATTAATGAAGTTAGCGGATATGTGAAATTCAGCCAATG
>NC_068440.1:34754724-34884724 GCF_023373465.1 Oncorhynchus keta | reverse complement strand
ACAAACATAAATAACATAAATGTCTTTATGAATGTCATCAAATAAACACTCCAGGCATCCACACATTTTTTTATGGCACATATTTTTGATTTGCTCATGTGAGAAAACACTGAATTCTACACTAAGCATTCCATATTTCATAGTCTACCATACAGATTGTTAGACAAGAATGGCTTGCCTCTGAGATCAAAAGAAAATATTTTGGGATGGTAATGTCACTTCACGGGCTCACACACACCAGCTGTGAACCACTCCAGATCTGTCATCATCATCATGCACGTTGAAATAAAACATTGTGGGCAGAAGCATTGATTGACCTCATTCCTTATCAACACACCAGTTTATTTGCTCATCATGGTGATTTGTCTTGTTCAATGTGAGTTATGGTTTATCTCCCTCCAACCATTCAGTTGAGGGAGACAAAGAGGTCACTCTTCAACTACCCACACATGTCATACAGCACTTTGCTCACAACCAGGAGTACTGCTGTCATGCTGTTGACCTTTTCTCTTTCCCTCCCGACATCCCCTCCACTCTCTCACACTGATGTCCATCAGAGCTCCTAAGTCAAGCTGCATTGGGACCAAGGGAATTGTGTTGTCAGAGATTTGCAGGGCTTTAAATGCCCATGTTGCTGGACATGAAACCTCTGACTCTGCTCTTCTCAGAGAAAGGCTGTCCACTTCCTGTCTAACAGGAAGACATCTTTCTTTTACTGCATGGATTTACAGTTGCTTTAATTGTTACTCTCACTGGACAAACACATATGTTCAATATATATGTGTGTAATTTAGCAGACACTTTTATCCAAAGCAACCTGCAGTACATGTGTGCTTACATTTTGAGAATGGGTGGTCGCGAGAATAGAACCCACTACCCTGATGTAACAAGTGCCATGCTCTACCAACTGAGCTACAGAGGACCAAAACAAAGGAGGAATACAGGTATACTGTATGTATGTCGTGCTGTCTGAAATTCAGTTCTGTTCAGCATCTTATTGAAGAAATACTGTAGAATAGCAGGTAGCAAGATGAACGTAGTTGTTACGGGTGGGATATCTAGGCATTAATCACTCAATAATCAATTCATCTCATTTTTAATTGTTGAAGAATTTTTGTCATGCTGACTACAAGGGGAGAATAGATAAGATGAATGGACTGTAAGCAATTACATTATCGAGTAGAGCAGAAGTATCTGTCTGAAGGCCAGACTCAGCCAATCATACTCAACTGTTGTTTATCAAATTTGACAATCAATTACTTCTTGCATGGCCGAGCCATATTGTAGGATGCATCAACTCTGAAAATTAATTCAGAAAGTGAACAAAGATTGTTTAGCTTTGGCTTCCAAAGTCTGGTGCAGAAATGGTAGAAATGATAAATACTGTACATGCTACTTGTATGTCAAATGACATAAATTGTGTTTTTACAGATTTACAGAGTATACATTATGGGATGTACAATAGCCTCAATAGTTGTAAATAAACCAAGTTGTAAATAAATAAGTGAGGCTCTAAATAACCAGTTTAGCTGAGTGAACAGAGCATATTGGCATGGTGGTGCCATCAGCCCCATCAGAAGCACCACATGTTCAGTGAAGTGTCCTATTACAGACGTAGAATCTTAATTTGATCACCTTGTTGTTGCAGGAAATGTCCTGCACAGCAAGAAATGCGAACTTGTAGTGTTTTCAAAGGTTTAACAAAGCTTCTTAAGTTTGTAATTTACACTTTACAATGTAAGACTTGATTTGACCTAACTAAACATGTATCAACCCTGGCAAAAATATGCACATTTCCTGTTGCTGCAGGATTATTTTCCTGCTGTGAGAAACTGGTCAAATTAAGATCATACATCTGTACGTCAGCATCAGTTGACATGGAAACAAAGCACAGTGAATTCCCATCGCATTCCGTCTGTTTGTCTCAGCCCTGTAATTGCCTGAACAAAGGGGTGCCACAATAAAACACTGGTAATTAGGTTTTAAATCTCAGTTACAAGTTTTAAGTGTACGCCGCGTCCTTGTTCTTCAAACAGCTTCTCAGTTCACAGCCGCGCATGCTGGGCCTCCTTAGAAAGAGTAATTGTGGAGTTTTACAGTAAATATTTCCCTATCCAGCTCTTCATCGTAATGAGCTAGCTGACAGACATGCAGACAGACAGACAGACAGACAGACAGACAGACAGACAGACAGACAGACAGACAGACAGACAGACAGACAGACAGACAGACAGACAGACAGACAGACAGACAATACTGTCATCGGCATTGAGTGTCTGAATTGAGCATGTCTCCTATGTTACATCTTAACAGGTCATCCTACTTTCACTGAAAGGGGATTATTTTTAAAGGATACAAAAAAATACAAAAAAAATCTCTAAGGTTTGGCATGTTCACTGCGTAATAAAGACCTTAGAAACAAACACTTTTGAATTGCAGTAGCTGTGCCTTTTTTTCTCAGAGCTCCTTGTAGTACCAGTTCTTTCTCCTCTGAGAATACATCCACATTTCCAAGGAACAAGACGTAAAGTACCTTATCTGTTTGCGCAAAGCACATTTACAGAGACAGCTCTTGAAATGACATTCTTCCATCTAGTTATAATTAGCCATAGCGTACTGTCTCTTTTGACTTTATTACCATTCCTATAGAAACAGACATAATTATGTACATACAGTGTATACCCTTTGTTGGCAATGACAGAGGTCAAATGTTTTCTGTAAGTCTTCACAAGGGTTTTCACACACTGTTGCCGGTATTTTGGCCCATTCCTCCATGCAGATCTCCTCTAGAGCAGTTATGTTTTGGGGCTGTTGCTGGGCAACATGGACTTTCAACTCCCTCCAAAGATTTTCTATGGGGTTGAGATCTGGAGACTGGCTTGGCCACTCCAGGACCTTGAAATGCTTCTTACGAAGCCACTCCCTTGTTGCCCGGGCGGTGTGTTTGGGATCATTGTCATGCTGAAAGACCCAGCCACGTTTCATCTTCAATATCCTTGATGATGGAAGGAGGTTTTCACTCAAAATCTCACGATACATGGCCCCATTCATTCTTTCCTTTACACGGATCAGTCGTCCTGGTCCCTTTGCAGAAAAACAGCCCCAAAGCATGATGTTTCCACCCCCATGCTTCACAGTAGGTATGGTGTTCTTTGGATGCAACTCAGCATTCTTTGTCCTCCAAACACGACGAGTTGAGTTTTTACCAAAAAGTTCTATTTTGGTTTCATCTGACCATATGACATTCTCCAAATCTTCTTCTGGATCATCCAAATGCTCTCTAGCAAACTTCAGACGGGACTGGACATGTACTGGCTTAAGCAGGGGGACACGTCTGGCACTGCAGGATTTGAGTCTTACTGATGGTAGGCTTTGTTACTTTGGTCCCAGCTCTCTGCAGGTCATTCACTAGGTCCCCCCCGTGTGGTTCTGGGATTTTTGCTCACCGTTCTTGTGATCATTTTGACCCGGCGAGGTGAGATCTTGCGTGGAGCCTCAGATCGAGGGAGATTATCAGTGGTCTTGTATGTCTTCCATTTCCTAATAATTGCTCCCACAGTTGATTTCTTCAAACCAAGCTGCTTACCTATTGCAGATTCAGTCTTCCCAGCCTGATGCAGGTCTACAATTTTGTTTCTGTTGTCCTTTGACAGCTCTTTGGTCTTGGCCATAGTGGAGTTTGGAGTGTGACTGTTTGAGGTTGTGGACAGGTGTCTTTTATACTGATAACAAGTTCAAACAGGTGCCATTAATACAGGTAACGAGTGGAGGACAGAGGAGCCTCTTAAAGAAGAAGTTACAGGTCTGTGAGAAGGTGGTGACTGTGGGACCAATTGCTGTTAGTTAGAATTTTTTTATTTAACCTTTACTTAACTAGGCAAGTCAGTTAAGAACAAATTCGTATTTACAATGACAGCCTGCCCTGGCCAGACCCAGACAACACTGGGACATTTGTGCACCCCCTATAGGACTCCCAATCATGGCCAGTTGTGATACAGACTGGATTCAAACCAGGGACTGTAGTGACACCTCACACTAAGATGCAGTGCCTTAGACCGCTACACCATTCGGGAGCATGTTGGAGGCAGCTTGCATAGAGAAGCATTTCCCTGAATCAGTTCAGGCAAGATAACAACCTGTAACAATGAAACAAATATTAGAATGATGGCAAAAACCATGACATTAGCATTAATAGGCTCCAGGCAACATAACTGAAGCTGAAAGCCACAGTTCTTAATTGAGATATTACTGTCGATGGCCACCCTGCGACAAGGTTTGCTGCTGGAAAGCTGGAGAATATAACCATTTATTAGAGATGGAACTGATTGCAAGGACTCAACATATCACGTTATTGCAGAATACAGTTTGTTTATGACAAGATTAAATAGGAATTAAAAGAAAATGCCTAGAGTGAAGAGAGTTAAAGGCAGTATTAGGTTTACTTAGCTCATCAAGTATCAATTACATATGAATTTGTTTTGTCACTGGAGAATCAGTTGATGAAATTACTGTGATATGCAAAGCAACACCTGTGAAATAGGCTATGATTAAAAACAAATCAAATTGTATTTGTCGCATGCGCCGACTGCAACAGGTGTAGAATCTTATGAAATGCTTACTTACAAGCCCGTAACCAACAATGCACTTTTAATAAAATAGAGTTAAGAAAATATTTACTAAATAAAATAAAAAAATAAAATAAAGAAAGTAACACAATAAAATAGAGTTAAGAAAATATTTACTAAATAAAATAAAAAAATAAAATAAAGAAAGTAACACAATAAAATAACAAAATTAGGCTATATATAGGGGATACCGGTACCGAGTCAATGTGCGGGGGTACAGGTTAGTACAGGTCATTTGTACATGTAGGTAGGGGTAAAGGGACTATGCATAGGGGGGTCAATGCAAATAGACCGGGTAGCCATTTGATTAATTGTTCAGCAGTCTTACGGCTTGCGAGTAGAAGCTGTTAAGGAGCCTTTTGGACCTAGACTTGGCGCTCCAGTACCTCTTGCCGTGCGATAGCAGAGAGAACCGTCTATGACTTGGGGTGACTGGAGTTGTTGACACATTTTTCTGCCTTTTTCTGACACCATCTAGTACAGTGGCAAGAAAAAGTATGTGAACCCTTTGGAATTACCTGGATTTCTGCATAAATCGGTCACAACATTTCATCTGATCTTCATCTAAGTCACAACAAAAGACAAACACAGTGTGCTTAAACTAATAATGCACCGGTTATTGTATTTTTCTTGTCCATGTTGAATACACAATTTAAACATTCACTATGTAGGTTGGAAAAAGTATGTGAACCCCTAGGCTAATGACTTTTCCAAAGCTTATTGGAGCCAGGAGTCAGCTAACCTGGAGATTGGAGATGTTGGTTAGAGATGCCCTGTCCTATAAAAAACACTCACAACATTTGAGAAGCATTGCCTGATGAGACCTATGTCTCGAACAAAAGAGATCTCAGAAGACCTAAGATTACCAATTGTTGACTTGCATAAAGCTGGAAAGGGTTACAAAAGTATCTCTAAAAGTGTTGATGTTCATCAGTCAATGGTTCTCTGTGTTATTGACTTGTTAATTGTTTACTCCATGTGTAACTCTGTGTTGTCTGTTCACACTGCTATGCTTTATCTTGGCCAGGTCGCAGTTGCAAATGAGAACCTGTTCTCAACTAGCCTACCTGGTTAAATAAAGGTGAAATAAAAAATAAATCAAATAAAAAAGACATATTGTCTATAAAGGGAGAAAGATCAGCACTGTTGCTAGTCTCCCTAGGAGTGGCCGTCCTGCAAAGATAACTGCACAGCGCAGAATGCTCAATGAGGTTAAGAAGAATCCTAGAGTGTCAGCTAAAGACTTGCAGAAATTCTGGAAAATGCTAACATCTCTGTTGACAAGTTTACGATTCGTAAAACACTAAACATGAATGGTGTTCATGGGAGGACACCACTGAAGAAGACACTGCTGTCCAAAAAAACATTCTGTCAGTCTGAAGCAAAAGAGCACCTGGATGTTCCACAGCACTATTGGCAAAATATTCTGTGGACAGATTCAAATGAAGTTGTGTTTTTTGGAAGGAACACACAACACTATGTGTGGAGAAAAGAAATGCACAGCACACCAACATTAAAATCTCATCCCAACTGTAAAGTACGGTGAAGGGAACTGCTTTGCTGCCTCAGCTCGCTGTCATCGACAGAACAATGAATTTCCAAGTTCATCAAGACATTTTGCTGGAGAATGTAAGGCTATCTTTCCGCCAATTGAAGCGCAACATAAGTTTTGTGATGCAAAAGGAGACCAACCCAAAACAAAGAAGTAAATCAACAACAGAATGGCTTCAACAGAAGAAAATACACCTTCTGGAGTGTCCGAGTCAGAGTTCTGACCTCAAACCGATAGAGATGCTGTGGCTAGACCTCAAGAGAACGATTCACACCGGACATCCCAAGAATATTACTGAACTAAAACAGTTTTGTAAAGAGGAATGGTCCAAAATTCCTCATGACCGTTGCACAGGTCTGAACTGCAACTACAGAAAATGTTTGATTGTGGTTATTGTTGCCAAAGGAGGATGAACCAGTTATTAAATCCAAGGGTTCACATACTTTTTCCACCCGGCACTGTGAATGTTTACACTGTGTGTTCAAAAAAGACATGAAAAGCTAAAATTGTTAGTGTGCTATTAGTTTAAGAAGACTGTGTTTGTCTATAGTTACATGTGTGATTTAATGAAAGTCTGATTTTTACATCATTTTTTTTTATTTGCCGCGCTGCATTTGCCCAAGTGGGATGCAACCGTCCCCTATATCATAAGAAGTTATTAATAGAAGCCTCTCTAATGCAAATTCGGGTTGAGTGTGGTGTACCTCAGAGCAGCCAGCTAGGGCCATTATTGTTTTCTGTTTTTACTAATGACCTTCCACTGACCTTGAATAAAGCCTGTGTGTCTATGTATGGAGCAGCCAGAGCAGCCAGTCAGCATGGAGCAGCCAGAGCTGCCAGTCAGCATGGAGCAGCCAGAGCTGCCAGTCAGCCAGGATCTTCCAGATCCGCCAGTCAGCCAGGATCCGCTATTCAGCCAGGATCCGCCATTCAGCCAGGATCCGCCAGTCAGCCAGGATCTGCCAGAACTGCCAGTCAGCCAGGATCTGCCAGAACTGCCAGTCAGCCAGGATCTGCCAGAACTGCTAGTCAGCCAGGATCTGCCAGAACTGCCAGCCAGCCAGGATCTGCCAGAACTGCCAGTCAGCCAGGATCTGCCAGAACTGCCAGCCAGCCAGGATCTGCCAGAGCCAACTACCTGCCTGAGCTTCCTCTCAGTGCTGAGCTTCCTCTCAGTGCTGAGCTACCTCTCAGTGCTGAGCTACCTCTCAGTCCCGAGCTACCCCTCAGTCCCGAGCTACCCCTCAGTCCCAAGCTACCCCTCCAGTGGGGCCTTTGGTGAGGACTACTAGGCCAAGGTCGGCGGCGAGGGTCGCCTATCTAAGGACGTGAGGCAAAGGGACTAAGACTTTGTTAGAGTGGGGTCCACGTCCCGTGCCGGAGCCGCCACCGTGGACAGACGCCCACCCGGACCCTCCCCTATGGGTTTAGTTGTGCGGTCGGGAGTCCGCACCTTGGGGGTTCTGTCACGCCCTGGTCTTAGTATTTTGTGTTTTCTTTATTATTTTGGTCAGGCCAGGGTGTGACATGGGTTTATTGTGGTGTGTTTTGTCTTAGGGTTTTGTTAGGTATTGGGTTTGTGGCTTAGTGGGGGTATCTAGCATAGTCTATGGCTGTCTGGAGTGGTTCTCAATCAGAGGCAGCCATCAATTTAGGCAGCCATATTCTTTGAGTGTTTCGTGGGTGATTGTTCCTGTCTCTGTGTTAGTTTGCACCAGCATAGGCTGTTTCGGTTTTCATGTTACGTTTTTTGTTTTTGTAGTGTTCGTTTTTTCATTGTCATTAAACATGTATTAGAGGTTTTAAAGACGGCTGAATAGTAACGGCAGCAGCGAGAGGGGCCCGTGTGGAAGTGGTGGAAGTGGCCGCAGCAGTGATGTAGGGAACTAAGGAAGAAGGACCAGCCTGGTTGGAGACCTTGTGTACTTGGAATTTTCCCCTTTTCTGGTGAAGCCAATTTCTGGAGCCTTTTCTTCCCTCTGGGAGAAATACCTCTTCTCCCGAGAAAGGGATGCCATTGTCTGGGAGTTGCAGAGACGAGGTGAGCACATTCAAAGCCATTTGGAGGAGCTCATAGCTGGTAATGCCTGGAACCACAGTGTTGCCCTTTTCAGGTAGGATTCCCAGAAGTTGAACATCGGAAAATGGGCCCACTTGCCTAATGGCAAATCTCTCACTTCTTCTCGGGTAAATCCTAGTCGTGGAGGAATCGCCTGGAACCTGGGAGTGGGTGTAGATTGATCACTGGAACAAGGGACATATCCTCTACCTTAGGGGAGGTTTTGGCGTCTGACATGACTTAAACAACTACATTTCCGCCCATTGGTTGAGAGAGATGAAGGTGATATTTGTGAAAGTAAGCCCATAAGTTAAAGAGCAAGAGTGAGGAACGTGCATTATTGTGCCTTGCTTATAGGCTATAAGGTCAATAGGTGAATGACATTCAACACATGGCTAATAGGAAAGAGGAGTAGAAACAAGACGCTGTGCTCATGAAGATACGTTTAACATTTCAGTCATTTAGCAGATGCTCTTATCCAGAGCCACTTGCTCAAGGACACATCAATGACACATTTGTAATCATTCTCACTATGCACGTAGAATATGAAACACAAGTGATTTACGTTATGCTTACTGGATGAAGATAAACAAGCGTTTAGACAAACCTTCCTGATTGAACTTTCGTAAATCTACATCTTACACAACCAAGGAACTAACCTGTCTTTTGTCTTGCGCCTGAGATAAGACTTGATCCCTATAAGATGAAGCCTCTCAGTCACTGTCTCAGGGTCTTTTCTCTAGACCCACACACACACACACACACACACACACACACACACACACACACACACACACACACACACACACACACACACACACACACACACACACACACACACACACACACACACACACACACACACACACACACACACACACACACACACACACACACACACACACACACTCAACATTGATATGACTGCTGCCCCAGAGGAAGTCTCAACGATGGTCAGGGAGCAAAGTTTAACAAAGTCCAGGCAAATCTATCAGATCTTAACAACCAGTATCAATCAGCCCTCCACTACTCTGACAATCACATTCTGTGTGGGGTATCCATCATGGCTAATCAGGCGTAACAATGTAAGTTGGCTGGCTATAGCCTTCCCTATGATATACAGATGGAGGACCATGGAGGGAGTTCATCATCATTACCTAAGGTCACTTGTTAGAACTGGTGTGACATCCAGACCTTGGAGAGATATTGGACACTTTAAAAGGATCATTAGTGTATGAGGTGGTACACATAACACGGTCAATAATCATATTTTCTTTACCTTTGCCCTAGGTGAATATAATTGTGTGAACATTAGAATGCTAATAAACACTATTTTGCATAATATTTATTTGAAAGTAATTATTTATATTTTTTATTTCCAACTATTTATTTTTGTTATTGCAAATGCAAATGAAGCACCATCATAATAACAATGCTGTCACGAATATTACCGAAGGTGACTCCCCTTTTTGTTCGGGTGGCGCTCGGCGGTCGTCGTCGCCGGTCTACTAGCTATCGCCGTTCCGTTGTTCTGTGTTCCTTTAGTTCTGTCTAATTGGTAGCACCTGTTTCTTGTTTGGTTGTTAGGGTGGGGTTATATATAGTCTGTTCAGCCCGCTTCTGTTTCATGCGGGCTTGTTCGCCTGTTTTCTTGTTTGAGTGTATTTTTGTTGGCATTTTGGGTTTCACGCTGTCCGTTTATATTTCTGTTCATTTGTGTTTCTACTTTTGTTCATGTTATGTTTCCGGGACATTAAAGCGTGTTGTTTTTCCCACATCTTTTGCTCTCTGCGCCTGACTCCACACCTCTTCACTCATTTATCGTAACAAATGCATTTAATTATGGATTAATTAAACTTTTTATCTGCTCTAAAGCTGTAACGATATTCGTCGTCGGAAGATGAGGAATCATCGGACCAAAGCGCAGCGTGGTAAGTGTTCATGCTTGTTTTATAAAACTGAACACTAAAACAAAAGTAAACAAGAGAATAACTGGAACAGTCCTTCCTGTAAGGTGCAAGCACTAAATTAACTACCCACAAAAACACAGTGGGAAAAAGCTATCTACGTATGGTTCCCATTCAGAGACAATGATAGACAGCTGTCCCTAATTGAGAACCATACCCGGCAAAAACAAGGAAAAAGGAACATAGAATGCCCACTCAAATCACACCCTGACCAAACCAAAGGTCAGGGTGTGACTAAAGCTGAATTTCATTTTGCCCCTGAATTAATTTACTTATAATTTCCTCTAAATGAAAAAAAGTTTAGCCTAATGTGGGGAATGTACTTTGGAGGGTGTCTCAGGAAGAACTGAGGTATGGAAACATTTCCCATTCACACATGATGATTCAATCTCAGTATTCAATTGTTTCTGTGGTCCTCTCTCCACTGGTGTTCTGCATCCCAAATGGTACCCTCGACACCCTATATAATGCACTACTTTTGGGCGACGTAAACCTGGATATGGAGGCCTGGTCCAAAGTAGTGCACTACATAGGGAACAGGGTGTCCGTTGGGATGCAAATGAGAGCTTGGGAGTGATCCAGGACAGGCATGTAGGTCCCTGGTCTTCCCCTGTCACCCACTAAACACTACCACTGTAGAACACAGGCAGCCCCTGGCATTGTGTTGAATTAACAAAGGCTGGGGAGGGTGATGAAAATTTAAAGAGAGTGGAAGCATAGTAGCAAAATCTCTCTCTTTAAACTTGATTGTATGTGGTGCGTGTGTGCGTGTGTGCGTGTGTGCGTGTGTGCGTGTGTGTGTATACATGGGTGTGTGTGTGTGTGGGGGGGTTGACAGCGTCAAGAGTAATGGTCATAAACTATTGCGTGGTGAAGGAACGACACCCTATAGAGTGCGTCTGTTCATGTTAATTTATCATGAGTGTCCAACCCTCCCATTCAACCGCATGTGGTTACTGGGCTATGTGTAAATTAGCATGTTGGAGCTCACAACAGCAGTAGAAAGAAATTTTCATCTGAATGATTATTGGTCAATTTAATGGTCAGGTGCAAAATATAATTGCTACCTAAAACACTCTCAATAATGTGATTAGAGGGGGACATGTATTTTTTGTTGTTGTGACAAGCAATGTTAATTCATATTAATTCATATTAACAGTTGCTGAGATGAGCAATGTTCAGTCACATTTGATTTGAGTTACCGTGCTTGTTTTGCCAGTTAGTCACATGGGGCTTCCTTCACTTGAAACAGGGTTAAATGATTGCATAACTGCCTGGCATATCTCAATATTGGATGGTCTTACTGTAACGTTTCTGTTCGATCTGCAGACTGTAATGAAATGTGTTTCTATTAAAAGTCCATATATTTAGAAAAGCACAGAATGGACCTAAGATGATCCCCCATAAACCTTCACTCTTGACGGATACTGCTCATATCAGCGTAAGTCGTTGCTTAATCGCGGCTTAATGCAAAGCATAACATAATTATTATGGCTTTTGGAATATTTGAGAAATGTATGTATTGTATACATTGTGTATATTGTTTGCGTAACAGAGGATGAGGGGGTTTGGGGTTGGGAGAGATAGGTACCCTTTAAAAACCATTCTGTTTGTATATCTGGACTGTTGGACAAATGACTGACAAGCTGGCACACACTCACCTTTCACATTGGTGGATATGAAATAATAAACTGTCCAATAGGCTTGGAAGGAGGAGGAGGATGGGGAGGAAGAGAAGGGGGAGAATGAGGAGGAAGAGAAGGAGGGGAATGAGGAGGAGGAGGGAGAGGAGGGGAATAAGGAGGAATAGGAGTGGAAGAGAAGCAGGGGAATGAGGAGGAAGAGGAGGAGAATGAGGAGGAAGAGATGGGGGAGAATGAGGAGGAAGAGAAGGAGGGGAATGAGGAGGAGGAGGGAGAGGAGGGGAATAATGAGGAATAGAAGGAGTGGAAGAGGAGAGTAATGAGAAGGAAGAGAAGGAGGGGAATGAGGAGGAACAGGAGGAGGGGAATGAGGAGGAAGAGGAGGAGAATGAGGAGGAAGAGAAGGAGAAGAATGAGGACAAAGAGGAGGAGGGAAATGAGAAAGACAAGGAAGGGAATGAGGAAGAGAAAGAGGGGGAGGGGAATGAGAAGGAAGAGGAGGGGGGAATGAGGGGAAGAGAAGGGGGAATGAGAAGGAAGAGGAGGAGGGGAATGAGAAGGAGGAAGGAGGAGGGAATGAGGAGGAAGAGAAGGAGGGGAATGAGGAGGAAGATAAGGGGGGAATGAGGAGGAAGAGAAGGAGGGGAATTAGGAGGAAGAGAAGGGGGGAATGAGGAGGAAGAGAAGGAGGGAATGAGGAGGAAGAGAAGGAGGGAATGAGAAGGAAGAGGAGGAGGGGAAGGAGGAGGAAGAGGAGGAGAATGAGGAGGAAGAGGAGAAGAATGAGGACAAAGAGGAGGAGGGGAATGAGAAAGACAAGGAGGGGAATGAGGAAGAGAAAGAGGGGGAGGGGAATGAGGAAGACAAGTAGGGGAATGAGGAGGAAGAGAAGGAGGGGAATGTGGAGGAAGAGGAAGGGAATGAGGAGGAAGAGAAGGAGGGGAATGAGAAGGAAGAGGAAGAGGGGAATGAGAAGAAAGAGGAGGAGGGGAATGAGGGGGAAGAGAAGGGGGAATGAGAAGGAAGAGGAGGAGGGGAATGAGGAGGGGAATGAGGAGGAAGAGGAGGGGAATGAGGAGGAAGAGAAGGAGGGGAATGAGGAGGAAGATAAGGGGGGAATGAGGAGGAAGAGAAGGAGGGGAATTAGGAGGAAGAGAAGGGGGGAATGAGGAGGAAGAGAAGGAGGGAATGAGGAGGAAGAGAAGGAGGGAATGAGAAGGAAGAGGAGGAGGGGAAGGAGGAGGAAGAGAAGGAGGAGAATGAGGAGGGAGAGAAGGAGAAGAATGAGGAGGAAGAGAAGGAGGAGAATTAGGACAAGGGCCTGGACCACGCTCAATGTCCTAAATGAGTTCAGTGTGTCAAATCGGGGGGCCTGTTTTCCAGACCTCTGGCAGTCTCTATGAGGGTGCCACAGGGTTCAATTCTCGGGCCGACTCTTTGCCCTGTATACATCAATGATGTCACTCTTGCTGCTGGAGATTCTCTGATCCACCTCTACGGAGACGACACCATTCTGTATACTTCTGGCCCTTCTTTGGACACTGTGCTAACAAACCTCCAAACAAGCTTTAATGCCTTAAACGAGCTCAATGCCTTAAATACAAGTAAAACTAAATGCATGCTATTCAACCGATCGCTGCCCGCTCCTGCCCGCCCGTGGACAACTACAAATACCTAGGTGTCTGGTTAGACTGTAAACTCTCCTTCCAGACTCACATCTCCAATCCAAAATTACATCTAGAATCGGCTTCCTATTTCACAACAAAGCATCCTTCACTCATGCAGCTAAACATACCCTCGTAAAACAGGCTATCCTATCAATCCTTGACTTCGGCGATGTCATTTACAAAATAGCCTCCAACACCCTACTCAGAAAATTGGATGTAGTCTGTCACAGTGCCATCCGTTTTGTCACCAAAGCCCCATATACTATCCACCACTGCAACCTGTATGCTCTCATTGGCTGGCCCTCACTTCATATTCATTGCCAAACCCACTGGCTCCAGGTCATCTATAAGTCTTTGCTAGGTAAAGCCCCGCCTTTTCTCAGCTCACTGGTCACCATAGCAGCACCCGCCCGTAGCACGCGCTCCACCAGTTATATTTCACTGGTCATCCCCAAAGCCAACACTTACTTTGGCCGCCTTTCCTTCCAGTTCTCTGCTGCCAATGACTGGAACGAATTGCAAAAATCACTGAAGCTGATTATATCTCCTTCACTAACTTTAAGCACCAGCTGTCAGAGCAGCTTACCAATCATTGCATCTGTACACAGCCCATCTGTAAGCAGCCCACCCAACAACCTTATCCCCATATTGTTATTTATTTTTTCTCCTTTGCACCCCAGTATCTCTACTTGCACATCATCTTCTGCACACCTATAACTCCAGTGTTAATGCTAATTGTAGTTATTTCACCACTATGGCCTATTTATTGCCTTACCTCCCTAATCTTACGACATTTGCACACACTTTATATACATTTTTCTATTGTGTTATTGACCGTAAATGTGTTTATTCCATGTGTAACTCTGTGTTGTTTGTGTCACGCTGCTTTGCCTAATCTTGGCCAGGTCGCAGTTGTAAATGAGAACTTGTTGTCATCTGGCTTACCTGGTGAAATAAACAATAAATTAAAAGGTTCAGGAATAGAGGAGGAGGAAGTGTCAGGGAGAGAGGAGGAGAAAGTGGTCAGGGAGAGAGGAGGTGGAAGTGTCAGGGAGAGAGGAGGTGGAAGTGTCAGGGAGAGAGGAGGAGGAAGTGGTCAGGGAGAGAGGAGGAGGAAGTGGTCAGGGAGAGAGGAGGAGGAAGTGGTCAGGGAGAGAGGAGGAGGAAGTGGTCAGGGAGAGAGGAGGAGGAAGTGGTCAGGGAGAGAGGAGGAGGAAGTGGTCAAGGAGAGAGGGGGAGGAAGTGGTCAGGGACACAGGAGGAGGAAGTGGTCAGGAATCAGAGATAGAAGAGGAGAAAGTGTCAGGGAGAGAGGAGGAGGAAGTGGTCAGGGATCAGAGATAGAAGAGGAGAAAGTGTCAGGGAGAGAGGAGGAGGAAGTGGTCAGGGATCAGAGATAGAAGAGGAGAAAGTGTCAGGGAGAGAGGAGGAGGAAGTGGTCAGGGATCAGAGATAGAAGAGGAGAAAGTGTCAGGGAGAGAGGAGGAAGTGGTCAGGGATCAGAGATAGAAGAGGAGGAAGTATCAGGGAGAGAGTAGGAGGAAGTGGTCAGGGATCAGAGATAGAAGAGTGGGAAGTATCAGGGAGAGAGGAGGAGGAAGTGGTCAGGGATCAGAGATAGAAGCGGAGGAAGTATCAGGGAGAGAGTAGGAGGAAGTGGTCAGGGATCAGGGGGTGGAAAGGTAACCGGAACAGGGTGACGTTCCTGACCTTTCAGGAATACTAACACTGGCACATTTGTGGATGTTGTATGGTTCTGGATCCATCTTCTGGGATCTAACCTTCCCATCAGTTGATTGGTGGTTTGTCATGGGCAGAGGGATGAAATCAGAGTGAGTGATTGGAATGTCTCCTCGGTGTCTCTCTGTCTCCGTGGAAAAGGGACAGAAGAAGGGCAGATGGCACCAATACATGAATTAGTCAAATTAATGACTTAATAAGTGATGACAGAGAGAGACTGGGACTGGAGGACATGCATGTTTTGGACGACTGCCACTGGGAACAGGGCACGGTCACATGATTGAACTGAACTTTGAGAAGAAATGTTTTGATGCTTCTCTAACTCAAGGTGAAAAATCAACACGTCTATAGATATGGATCTAAGTTATCCTCAGAATCTCTAAAAGGGAAATTTTAGGAAACTTGGACAATATGTTTCATTGTACAAGAGTGGATTATTGTCAGTATCCCTATTTGACACAGAACAAAAACATTTCGAGTGTCAAGTCAGCTTGCCAAAAAACATCTGTATCCTAGCCCGAGGATGTTTTTTTTGTGACATTTCTCCCTTCCGAGCCTCCAACAGAACCAGAGCTTGTACAGTAGCTACCCTCAGAGGTGGGGCATCAACTGAAGCCTGTCGTCAGCTCTTTCATTATTAAATATTATTTTTACCTTTATTAACTAAGCAAGCCAGTTAAGAAGAAATGTGTAGTTACAATGACTGCCTCCCCCGGCCAAACCCTAACCTGGATGACACAGGGCCAATTGTGCAGGACCAAATGCGACCCCCACTCATGACTGGTTGTGATACAACCTGGAACTGAACCTGAGTCTGTAGTGATGCCTCTAGCACTGAGATGCAGTGACTTAGACCGCTGCACCACTCGGTAGCCCCAAATCATCTAGAGGGACATCTTGGGGTCTGTTGTGGCCAGAGCTCTGCCCAGGAACAGTGGCTTCCATCTTTATTTCTCTTCTGTCATAACGATAGAACAGAGGGAAGAGGTAGAGTAGAACAAAGTAGAGAGCCAAAGAGTGCAGATACAACTGTTCAGTTTAATAGCCGTGCTTCTCTGTTAAAAGTTACAAGTAAAGAAGTACCAATTCAACACAATAGAGCTGATTGTTCCTTCTCCTGCTCTCTCAGCAGGTTTGATTTAACCTTTGCTTCTTCTCAGTGCTCCGTTGCTGAAGTTTTGTACCGTTGTAAAAAAAAGAGTGAGGCATTGTTCTGTTTAAGCCCATGAGATGTTGTTTTCTTCTGTGGCTTCCACCACCACTGCCTCAGTCACAACAGCATCACATTCATTTCATCTTCTAACAAGACACCGCCACACACAAGACGCAGCCACAAGCTGTGCTTCAATAGAGTCCCAGTTTGTCAACCCAGCAATTCATTAGACAGTCAACAAAGTAGAAAATGAATCCCAGTTTTTCAACCCAGCAATTCATTATTAGACAGTCAACCAAGTACCAATGTGTCTCTGGTACTTCTGGTGGTTCTCACTCAGGGTCAGAATAGAAGGCACCTCCACACCTGGGGGCCTCCGTCCACCTCTCCATCTCAGCCTCTAACATACCACATCACTACCACTAATTAATGGTAAGCTAATCATCATAGCACAGATCAGAGGACACAGGGGGTCAAAAAATAGCTTGTGGAGAGCATCAATATAATTCCATACAACTCCCTGAGTAGAGTACAGTGGTATGTAAAGTACAATCACCACGATCAAACCATTACGCACAGGCTCTGTAGTCAAACATCAACAAAATGATGGAGTGTACCTATTTCTACCATTTTCCCAATTAGGAACATTTAGCACATTTGATTAATCAGGGTCAGAGTGTGGTCACTGGGGGATGGGGGATGTACTGTGTGTGTGCGTGTACGTGTGTGTTTGTGTGTGTGAGCATGCACGTGTGTGTGTGCACGTGCATGGTCGCTAAGATCAAGGAATGTGACACAGATAACTCCCCCTTTGGAATTCCAACCCGTACCCATTACACTTACCTAGCCCCACCGCTAACACACTTCCCTAGCCACAACGCTAACACACTTCCCTAGCCCCACCGCTAACACACTCCCCTTGCCCCAACGCTAACACACTTCCCTAGCCCCAATGCTAACACACTTCCCTAGCCCCACCGCTAACACACATTCCAAGCCCCACCACTATCACACTAAGGAAGTGTGGACATTGACATGACACGGTCACGACTTCTTGTGAATTAGAAACATTACAGCTCTGGGAATATTGATCACAGTAGTATTTAACAGTCCAGAACTATTCCCCTGATCACACATTTTTCCAAATGTCACATGCAAGGCAGACTTCAAAAAGCAAATAACTTGTCATTTTAAGGTCAAGAAGATTGACCATTTCTGATTTGTTAATATAGAGTGTAGTGATGTCATGGGACTGTGTTGAATACAGACGAAGAAGAAAACAATTGTGTGTTGATTTGATTACACTTTCTTTGAAAGGTAACTACATAAGGACTTCATAACACATTCATAACCCATACATAAAACATTCATTAACATCCTAATTGAATAAATGCTTATGCCAAGAAGTGCAAATTGGATATGTATGTGCATTGGGAGTGTACCCTTAAAATACATAGACATCATTGTGTGAAATGGCCTGTCACCGACACATAGTGCAAAATACATCTGCATCAAGAACGGACACATCTTGACACATTCTGACACAGCATTTCAATGAGTGTCTGTGATGTGTCCAGGGCCGACACGGACCATAGCAAGACTTTGCCACATGTCTTGACACATAAGACATCTTGACATCCCTTTTAGTTTGTGTGGAGATAGTCTGGATAATTGTGTCACTGTAAGCAGGGTGTCTATACTGCATCTCTATATGGAGGGCTTGTATGACAGGCAACACCTCATGATATCAAAACCCCTAAGACAGAATTGTCTGTTTCAAATACCAACATCATTACCTGATCAATATAGGAACAGTTTTCAGTTTTCCTCTGTTTATTAACTTAGATAATAGAACAACATTATTTCTGCCAACACTGTGAAGACAATCATTGTTATACAGTATAATTTTAAGGCATTCCTTGTCTGTTTTACTGTCCTCTGGTGACTGGAGAAGGTTTCCTGATGTGGTAGTTGGTTGCCAATAGTTACCACAATACTCCATCTCTGCACTGTGAAATAATAAAACGGTAATCTAAAAAGCAATTTGAGAAAAAAGTGGCAGCAGTTAGTTTATTTTATATCCTTTGTGAAAATTATCACATTTTGTATGTTAAGACCAACTGGATCCTGGACTTCCTGACGGGCCGCCCCCAGGTGGTGGGGGTAGGTAAACAACACATCTGCCACGCTGATCCTCAACACGGGGGCCCCTCAAGGGCTCAGTCCCCTCCTGTACTCCCTGTTCATTCATGACTGCATGGCCAGGTACAACACCAACACCATCATCAAGTTTGCCGATGACACAACAACCACATTTTTTAGGACTTGTAAGTAAGCATTTCACTGTAAGGTCTAAACTTGTTGTATTCAGAACATGTGACAAATAACATTTGATTTTGATTTGAGGTACTTAGTAAGTATGCGACTGTAAAGATGTTTCTACCGTAACAGCCATTTCATTGTGAATGTAAATCAAACTGCAGTATAAAGTTATCACCAAGTCTGGACTTTCTGAAATGTTGAACGATCGAACGATCCTTTAAAAATGTATTATCAATTACTCATTAAAAGTTCATTAACATAAACATCCATACATTTTCAGCATAGCACAGATTTTGACTAACACCGTGTATGCCTAAACCCATTTCAGTCCACATGGTCGGCCCAGCATGCTGGTTAGTGAGCTCTGCAAAGAGAACACAGTCATCCGAAGACTCCCAGTCACACTTTGATAAACATCGCAGTATAATTTTATATTATTATTATATATATTATAATTTTATCCTCTCAATAGAAAAAAGGACCAAGATTTATTTACGAATAAAACCAATGTCAAATGATATTGACTTTTGAGAAATTCTGCTTTCAGAACAGAAAGGCAGACTTTTGGGCTCCACTTTCTGAACACAGATGCCGTCTAGCGTACGCCTGGCTTTACAAGCAGAATATGTTACATGCCTCAATGATGAACAGAAGCCGAGGTAATTGCACCAAAATTATACCCATGCCTTCTCTGAAACGCTGAGTATTTTCACCATCTGTCATGTAGGAAATAGCTTTTATTGTGAATCTCCTATACCCAGCAGAGCATACATGATTAAATGAGCACAAGAGAGCCCTTCAGAGCTAGAGTGTCTGTGGATGCTATGTGCCCTGGTACGGACACTGAGGTGGTGTTAGACTTGTAGCTTGATGATGTCAAGAGTTTCATTCCAAAATGATGAACACTGAGTGAACAAAACATTAAGAACACCTGCTCTTTCCATGACACAGACTGACCAGGTGAATCCAGGTGAAAGCTGTGGTCTCTTATTGATGTCACTTGTTAAATCCACTTCAATCCGTGTAGATGAAGGGAAGGAGACATGTTAAAGAAGGATTTTTAAGCCTTGAGACAATTGAGACACAGATTGTGCCAAGAACTGCAATGCTGCTGGGTTTTTCACACTCAACAGTTTCCCGTCTGTATCAAGAATGGCCCACCACCCAAAAGTCTGTGGGAACTATTGGAGTCAACATGGGCCAGCATCCCTGTGGAACGCTTTTGACACCTTGTAGAGTCCACATGGGCCAGCATCCCTGTGGAATGCTTTTGACACCTTGTAGAGTCCACATGGGCCAGCATCCCTGTGGAACGCTTTTGACACCTTGTAGAGTCCACATGGGCCAGCATCCCTGTGGAATGCTTTTGACACCTTGTAGTGTCCACATGGGCCAGCATCCCTGTGGAACGCTTTTGACACCTTGTAGAGTCCACATGGGCCAGCATCCCTTGTAGTGTCCACATGGGCCAGCATCCCTGTGGAACGCATCCCTTTGACACCTTGTAGAGTCCACATGGGCCAGCATCCCTGTGGAACGCTTTTGACACCTTGTAGAGTCCACATGGGCCAGCATCCCTGTGGAACTTTTGACACCTTTAGAGTCCACATGACATCCTTGCTTTTGACACCTTGTAGTGTCCACATGGGCCAGCATCCCTGTGGAACGCTTTTGACACCTTGTAGTGTCCACATGGGCCAGCATCCCTGTGGAACGCTTTTGACACCTTGTAGAGTCCACGCCCCGACGAATTGAGGCTGTTCTGAAAGGGGTGCAACTCAATATTAGCAACGTGTTCCTAATGTTTGATATACTCAATGTATATCCATTTTCAGAAATGTTGGTAAATTAACTTTTATTATTTATAGAAATTATTAAAGAGATTGTTTTTTTTCACTATCAAATCAAGTCATGGGGGTTGTTTAATGACACACATGTATTTGTTTCAAATCACTTGATGGTTTCGTTTCAGAGAGACAAAAGTAATCTAAAAGTAATCATGCTTTTTTGTCAAAATGCTCAGAGAAATAAGATGTACTGCTTGGTTTTACACAGTCAAATGCAACAAGTAACTACGTTCTTATAAAAAACTATACAAATTATACATTTGTGACATCAATATTTAATTTTAAAAAATTATAATAATTCAATACAGTAATATGAGATTGTTATGTAAAACACTTGTATTTGACATTTCAGTCATTTATCAGATGCTCTTATCCAGAGTGACTTACAGTAAAGTACCTTCATCTTGGGATCGCTAGGTGAGACAATCACAAATGACAGTCAAATATACAGGATATGAATATCTCATTCCAGTTAGACAATGGATGTACAGCATTTTGCAAAAAAAAAGAACTATTTTCAAACATATCTTAAATATATCAATAATAAAAATTGAGAACAGTATGATTTTACACACATAAATGAAGGTGCCCATAAGCAAACATTTCTGATGAAAATAAAAGGTAAATTATTGGAGGAGACGGCATTTTGGAAATAAGTTCTTCATATTGACCCACACTACTATACACTCCAATAACTACACTTCCTATATATAATCACACAGAATCACTTAATAGGACAGAAAGCATAGATGGAAATTGTCAATCAAAAATAGTTTGAACAATATGTTCCAACTGTAATTTAAAGGTTTGATGACTCAATAACTGTCATTTTGCCGTAACCTCCTCTTCATTCTCCCTTGAACAGTTGTTGCACTGCAGGTTTATACTGTAGCCCACCACTTGAAGTGTTTCCTTTCAATCGTGGACATGTTGTTGCTGTTCCCAAGGCAATCAGGCACAGGGGATTTGATTTGGGTTATTATGGAGAATAAAATGGCCATGAAGAATTGTTTTGCTGTGTTCTTCTTTGGGTACAGCACTTAATAAAAATGTATGCATTTATAAAAATCATATACATTTATGTTGACCCCCCACACATTTGTTTTTATTTTTTTATTGTATTTTTATTTTTTATGTCACCATTCATCAAAATATATTCATGGCTGAACTGTAAACAAGAAAAATAGTCTCATATTCACACTGGCAAGGAAGATTTAAAACAATGTGTCAACCAAATAAATGTGACTCCTTCCACTACTGCTCATACGAGAGGGGGGTGACACTGGTACTGACAGACAGGGTTCAATGATACTGTGGATGGCGTTTGGCCTTTAAAGGGCAGTGATTTCTACTGAAGGGAGCCAAACTCTGAGGCTGAGCATTCTCTACAGTCATGTCTACGGCCAGTCATGTCTACGGCCAGTCATGTCTACGGCCAGTCATGTCTACGGCCAGTCATGTCTACGGCCAGTCATGTCTACGGCCAGTCATGTCTACGGTCAGTCATGTCTACGGTCAGTCATGTCTACGGCCAGTCATGTCTACGGCCAGTCATGTCTACGGCCAGTCATGTCTACGGTCAGTCATGTCTATAGTCAGTCATGTCTACGGCCAGTCATGTCTACAGTCAGTCATGTCTATAGTCAGTCATGTCTACGGCCAGTCATGTCTACAGTCAGTCATGTCTACGGCCAGTCATGTCTTCTCTAATTCGGCCAGTCATGTCTCTCGGCCAGTCATGCCCCAGGACTAGTCATGTCTCCGCTGTCCAGTCATGTCTACGGTCAGTCATGTCTGCCTTACGGACCATGGTCATGTCTGAACAGTCATGTCTATATATCCTCGGATGGGGCCACAGTGTCTCCTGACCCCTCCTGTCTCAGCCTCCAGTATTTATGCTGCAGTAGTTTGTGTCCAGTTTCAACTGGGGCTAGGGCCCCAGGACTACAGTTTTTTCCCCATAGCTGGCCAGTACTTCTCAACTGTCCCTATTCCATGGTGTCCTGTGTTCTGAATCTACAGTGTGAGTTCTCTAATTCTCTCCTTCTTTCTTTCTCTCTCTCGGAGGACCTGAGCCCTAGGACCATGCCCCAGGACGACCTGACATGATGACTCCTTGCTGTCCCCAGTCCACCTGGCCATGCTGCTGCTCCAGTTTCAACTGTTCTGCCTTACTATTATTTGACCATGCTGGTCATTTATGAACATTTGAACATCTTGGCCATGTTCTGTTATAATCTCCACCCGGCACAGCCAGAAGAGGACTGGCCACCCCACATAGCCTGGTTCCTCTCTAGGTTTCTTCCTAGGTTTTGGCCTTTCTAGGGAGTTTTTCCTAGCCACCGTGCTTCTACACCTGCATTGCTTGCTGTTTGGGGTTTTAGGCTGGGTTTCTGTACAGCACTTTGAGATATCAGCTGATGTACGAAGGGCTATATAAATAACATTTGATTTGATTTTGATTTGATTTAGTCAGTCATGTCTACGGCCAGTCATGTCTACGGCCAGTCATGTCTACGGCCAGTCATGTCTGTCTCAGAGAGAGAGAAAGAAAGGAGAGAATTAGAGAACGCACACTTAGATTCACACAGGACACCGAATAGGACAGGAGAAGTACTCCGGTCAGTCATGTCTACGGTCAGTCATGTCTACGGCCAGTCATGTCTACGGCCGGTCATGTCTACGGCCAGTCATGTCTACGGCCAGTCATGTCTACGGCCAGTCATGTCTATAGTCAGTATTGCAGAGTTGATCTAGTCTTTGGGTGGAGGGCTGTGTACTGTGGAATCTCCCCAGGAGACTAAATGGAGTGATTGACCACCCTGGAAGCTGAAGACTTCCATAGATGTGACCATTTTGGTCAATCCCTCGCAGGCAGGCAGGCAGGCAGGCAGGCAGGCAGGCAGGCAGGCAGGCAGGCAGGCATTTTTTGACATCATTAAGGTTGTTCGTGTTTTGTTAGAAAATAGCTTATGGCGTTACTAGAAAGAGGTAAGGAATCGATAAGATCATGTCACATCTTACATAGAGAGTATGTCCTGCCTTTTCATAATTACAATCAATGGTGTCTGACACATTACGTGGAAGTTTAGTGTCTGTACATAGTTGCTTTATCGAAAAATAGTACAAGCAAATGATTTACAAAGTTCCAATTTCCTGTCATACAAAACAGTATGATCTTGCCTTACGTTTCAATGTACTAGTTTGAATATTGTTTGGTTCTGTTTGTCTGAATCTGGGCTGCTGCTGTTGAGAATCATAAATAAATGTATTTGGCACGGTAGGGAATGATCTTAGAAAAGATGTTCCAAGTGCAGGATTAGGAGTGTTGAGAATGAAACGTGGGGTGTGTTCCCAAACGGCACCCTATTCCCTTCAAAGTGCACTACTTTTGACCAGGACCCTAAGGGATAGTCAAAAGTAGTGCACTTTATGGGGAATAGTGTGCCATTTGGTTGGGTAGGGAAAACACTGTGGTTTCCAGTCCGTGCACCCCAGCTAAAGCCTAGTTATCCATCCACTCCTCCAGTCCTGAGGCAAACAGATACGAGGGATTAGTGAATTTGATCAATTATACTCTCAGTAACCTTGCATGGAGAGGCTTCCAGATAAAATGGACACACTACATCAGCCTCGGCATTGCCAGGCCAATACCAGATATTCCAGAATCAATCCAGAACATATGTTACGGAAGAGAATATACGTTATGAAGAGAACATACGTTATGAAGAGAACATACGTTATGAAGAGAACATACGTTATGAAGAGAACATACGTTATGAAGAGAACATACGTTATGAAGAGAACATACATTATGAAGAGAACATACGTTATGAAGAGAACATACCTTATGAAGAGAACATACGTTATGAAGAGAACATACGTTATGAAGAGAACATACGTTATGAAGAGAACATACGTTATGAAGAGAACATACGTTATGAAGAGAACATACGTTATGAAGAGAACATACGTTATGAAGAGAACATACGTTATGAAGAGAACATACGTTATGAAGAGAACATACGTTATGAAGAGAACATACATTATGAAGAGAACATACGTTATGAAGAGAACATACGTTATGAAGAGAACATACGTTATGAAGAGAACATACGTTATGAAGAGAAGATACGTTATGAAGAGAACATACGTTATGAAGAGAACATACATTATGAAGAGAACATACGTTATGAAGAGAACATACGTTATGAAGAGAACATACGTTATGAAGAGAACATACGTTATGAAGAGAACATACGTTATGAAGAGAACATACGTTATGAAGAGAACATACGTTATGAAGAGAACATACATTATGAAGAGAACATACCTTATGAAGAGAACATACCTTATGAAGAGAACATACGTTATGAAGAGAACATACGTTATGAAGAGAAGATACGTTATGAAGAGAACATACATTATGAAGAGAACATACATTATGAAGAGAACATACATTATGAAGAGAACATACATTATGAAGAGAACATACATTATGAAGAGAACATACATTATGAAGAGAACATACATTATGAAGAGAACATACGTTATGAAGAGAACATACGTTATGAAGAGAACATACATTATGAAGAGAACATACGTTATGAAGAGAACATACGTTATGAAGAGAACATACATTATGAAGAGAACATACATTATGAAGAGAACATACATTATGAAGAGAACATACATTATGAAGAGAACATACATTATGAAGAGAACATACGTTATGAAGAGAACATACGTTATGAAGAGAACATACATTATGAAGAGAACATACATTATGAAGAGAACATACGTTATGAAGAGAACATACGTTATGAAGAGAACATACGTTATGAAGAGAACATACATTATGAAGAGAACATACATTATGAAGAGAACATACATTATGAAGAGAACATACATTATGAAGAGAACATACGTTATGAAGAGAACATACGTTATGAAGAGAAGATACGTTATGAAGAGAACATACGTTATGAAGAGAACATACATTATGAAGAGAACATACGTTATGAAGAGAACATACGTTATGAAGAGAAGATACGTTATGAAGAGAACATACGTTATGAAGAGAACATACGTTATGAAGAGAAGATACGTTATGAAGAGAACATACGTTATGAAGAGAACATACGTTATGAAGAGAACATACATTATGAAGAGAACATACATTATGAAGAGAACATACGTTATGAAGAGAACATACGTTATGAAGAGAAGATACGTTATGAAGAGAACATACGTTATGAAGAGAACATACATTATGAAGAGAAGATACGTTATGAAGAGAACATACATTATGAAGAGAACATACGTTATGAAGAGAACATACGTTATGAAGAGAACATACATTATGAAGAGAACATACATCATGAAGAGAACATATATCAAAATGTATATTTCAAAATGATTTGACCGATTTCTATTCTATTTTCAACAGTGTATGGTGTCTCATATAGGATTCGAATCCATTAATTTAGAGCACTGCTTTCCCACATGTTTGACGTGATCAACTCCTCCAGAGTAACTCTAGGGAGCATAGTGCTCTCCTTTGTTTCATCTCATTTCCTCTCCTACGCACGCACGCACGCACGCACGCACGCACGCACGCACACACACACACACTCACTCACTCACTGCCCCTACCTCCTCCCCCCAACCCACACACATACACACACACCGTAGACACACGGAGACAGCTCTCCAATCAGTGCACAGGTGTTGGCGATTATCCACTCACTCATCTGGGTAAGTGAGACACCTGCTGCCGTCCCCCAGAAGGCCAGTCCACCTGGAATACTGCCGTCCCCACTATCCCCTGGGTGTGTCTGCCCATGTAAATCATCAGGAGACTGCTATCCATGGCTGCGTCCATCATCAGGAGACTGCCATCCTTGGCTGCGTGCGTCCCTATTGTGGGGGAAAATGTATTATTCGCATGACTTAATTGATAGGTATGTACAATCCTCTTACTCTGGTTGTGTAAATGGTTGTTTTCACAAAACTCCGTACCCTAATCCACCACAGCTGTGCATATTCCGTGTTCTCACCCCCACCCTCTGTACTCTGAAACTCGTCTGTTCCCGAACAGTCTCTCCTCATCTCTATTCTAAGAACAAACAGTTCTTAGTACACACATATTTGGTCACCTCAATCAGTAGATATGTGTTGGTTGGACACATTGAGACGGTTGTGGTGGAACCAGACATGACTAAGCATTTATAGGTCTACTCTATAAGACCTGTTTGTTTCTGTTTTTCAGAGCTCTTACGGGGCGGTTTGTCGACCAGCTTCATTATTGAAATTATTAATCGATATCAAATAAAGATTGATTGTCTGAAGAATCTCTCACTTGATTAGAATTTCCACAACACTATTCCCTATTTAGCACACTACTTTAACAGGTAACCTATTCCCTATTTAGCACACTACTTTAACAGGTAACCTATTCCCTATTTAGCACACTACTTTAACAGGTAACCTATTCCCTATTTAGCACACTACTTTAACAGGTAACCTATTCCCTATTTAGCACACTACTTTAACAGGTAACCTATTCCCTATTTAGCACACTACTTTAACATGTAACCTATTCCCTATTTAGCACACTACTTTAACATGTAACCTATTCCCTATTTAGCACGCTACTTTAACAGGTAACCTATTCCCTATTTAGCACACTACTTTAACAGGTACTGGTGATGTTAATGTGGATGGTGATGTTAACAGGGATGGTGATGTTAATGTGGATGGTGATGTTAACAGGATGGTGATGTTAACAGGGATGGTGATGTTAACAGGGATGGTGATGTTAACAGGGATGGTGATGTTAACAGGGATGGTGATGTTAACAGGATGGTGATGTTAACAGGGATGGTGATGTTAACAGGGATGGTGATGTTAACAGGGATGGTGATGTTAACAGGGATGGTGATGTTAACAGGGATGGTGATGTTAACAGGGATGGTGATGTTAACAGGGATGGTGATGTTAACAGGGATGGTGATGTTAACGGGGATGGTGATGTTAACAGGGATGGTGATGTTAACAGGGATGGTGATGTTAACGGGGATGGTGATGTTAACAGGATGGTGATGTTAACAGGGATGGTGATGTTAACAGGGATGGTGATGTTAACAGGGATGGTGATGTTAACAGGATGGTGATGTTAACAGGATGGTGATGTTAACAGGATGGTGATGTTAACAGGATGGTGATGTTAACAGGATGGTGATGTTAACAGGGATGGTGATGTTAACAGGATGGTGATGTTAACAGGGATGGTGATGTTAACAGGGATGGTGATGTTAACAGGGATGGTGATGTTAACAGGATGATGTTAACAGGATGGTGATGTTAACAGGGATGGTGATGTTAACAGGGATGGTGATGTTAACAGGGATGGTGATGTTAACAGGATGGTGATGTTAACAGGGATGGTGATGTTAACAGGGATGGTGATGTTAACAGGGATGGTGATGTTAACGGGGATGGTGATGTTAACGGGGATGGTGATGTTAACGGGGATGGTGATGTTAACGGGGATGGTGATGTTAACAGGATGGTGATGTTAACAGGGATGGATGTTAACATGGTGATGTTAACAGGGATGGTGATGTTAACAGGATGGTGATGTTAACAGGATGGTGATGTTAACAGGATGGTGATGTTAACAGGATGGTGATGTTAACAGGGATGGTGATGTTAACAGGGATGGTGATGTTAACAGGGATGGTGATGTTAACAGGGATGGTGATGTTAACAGGATGGTGATGTTAACAGGATGGTGATGTTAACAGGATGGTGATGTTAACAGGGATGGTGATGTTAACAGGGATGGTGATGTTAACAGGATGGTGATGTTAACAGGGATGGTGATGTTAACAGGGACGGTGATGTTAACAGGGATGGTGATGTTAACAGGATGGTGATGTTAACAGGGATGGTGATGTTAACAGGGATGGTGATGTTAACAGGGATGGTGATGTTAACAGGGATGGTGATGTTAACAGGAGGGTGATGTTAACAGGACGGTGATGTTAACAGGATGGTGATGTTAACAGGATGGTGATGTTAACAGGGATGGTGATGTTAATGTGGATGGTGATGTTAACAGGGATGGTGATGTTAATGTGGATGGTGATGTTAACAGGGATGGTGATGTTAACAGGGATGGTGATGTTAACAGGGATGGTGATGTTAACAGGGATGGTGATGTTAACAGGGATGGTGATGTTAACAGGATGGTGATGTTAACAAGATGGTGATGTTAACAGAGATGGTGATGTTAACGGGGATGGTGATGTTAACAGGGATGGTGATGTTAACAGGGATGGTGATGTTGGTGATGGATGGTGATGTTAACGGGGATGGTGATGTTAACAGGGATGGTCATGTTAACAGGGATGGTGATGTTAACAGGATGGTGATGTTAACAGGGATGGTGATGTTAACAGGATGGTGATGTTAACAGGGATGGTGATGTTAACAGGGATGGTGATGTTAACAGGGATGGTGATGTTAACAGGGATGGTGATGTTAACAGGATGGTGATGTTAACAGGATGGTGATGTTAACAGGGATGGTGATGTTAACAGGGATGGTGATGTTAACAGGGATGGTGATGTTAACAGGATGGTGATGTTAACAGGGATGGTGATGTTAACAGGATGGTGATGTTAACAGGGATGGTGATGTTAACAGGATGGTGATGTTAACAGGGATGGTGATGTTAACAGGATGGTGATGTTAACGGGGATGGTGATGTTAAAGGGGATGGTGATGTTAACAGGATGGTGATGTTAACGGGGATGGTGATGTTAACAGGGATGGTGATGTTAACAGGATGGTGATGTTAACGGGGATGGTGATGTTAACAGGGATGGTGATGTTAAAGGGGATGGTGATGTTAACAGGATGGTGATGTTAACGGGGATGGTGATGTTAACGGGGATGGTGATGTTAACAGGGATGGTGATGTTAAAGGGGATGGTGATGTTAACAGGGATGGTGATGTTAACGGGGATGGTGATGTTAACGGGGATGGTGATGTTAACGGGGATGGTGATGTTAACGGGATGGTGATGTTAACGGGGATGGTGATGTTAACAGGGATGGTGATGTTAACAGGGATGGTGATGTTAACGGGGATGGTGATGTTAACGGGGATGGTGATGTTAACGGGATGGTGATGTTAACAGGGATGGTGATGTTAACAGGGATGGTGATGTTAACAGGATGGTGATGTTAACAGGATGGTGATGTTAAAGGGGATGGTGATGTTAAAGGGGATGGTGATGTTAACAGGATGGTGATGTTAACAGGATGGTGATGTTAACAGGATGGTGATGTTAACAGGGATGGTGATGTTAACAGGATGGTGATGTCAACAGGGATGGTGATGTTAACAGGGATGGTGATGTTAACAGGGATGGTGATGTTAACAGGATGGTGATGTTAACAGGATGGTGATGTTAACAGGGATGGTGATGTTAATAGGGATGGTGATGTTAACAGGATGGTGATGTTAACAGGGATGGTGATGTTAACAGGGATGGTGATGTTAACAGGGATGGTGATGTTAAAGGGGATGGTGATGTTAACAGGGATGGTGATGTTAACAGGGATGGTGATGTTAACAGGGATGGTGATGTTAACAGGATGGTGATGTTAACAGGATGGTGATGTTAACAGGGATGGTGATGTTAACAGGATGGTGATGTTAACAGGGATGGTGATGTTAACAGGATGGTGATGTTAACGGGGATGGTGATGTTAACAGGGATGGTGATGTTAAAGGGGATGGTGATGTTAACAGGATGGTGATGTTAACGGGGATGGTGATGTTAACGGGGATGGTGATGTTAAAGGGGATGGTGATGTTAACAGGATGGTGATGTTAACAGGGATGGTGATGTTAACAGGGATGGTGATGTTAACAGGATGGTGATGTTAACGGGGATGGTGATGTTAACAGGGATGGTGATGTTAAAGGGGATGGTGATGTTAACAGGATGGTGATGTTAACGGGGATGGTGATGTTAACAGGGATGGTGATGTTAACAGGGATGGTGATGTTAACAGGGATGGTGATGTTAAAGGGGATGGTGATGTTAACAGGGATGGTGATGTTAACGGGGATGGTGATGTTAACGGGGATGGTGATGTTAACGGGGATGGTGATGTTAACAGGGATGGTGATGTTAACAGGGATGGTGATGTTAACGGGGATGGTGATGTTAACAGGGGATGGTGATGTTAACAGGGATGGTGATGTTAACAGGGATGGTGATGTTAACAGGATGGTGATGTTAACAGGATGGTGATGTTAAAGGGGATGGTGATGTTAAAGGGGATGGTGATGTTAACAGGATGGTGATGTTAACAGGATGGTGATGTTAACAGGATGGTGATGTTAACAGGGATGGTGATGTTAACAGGATGGTGATGTTAACAGGGATGGTGATGTTAACAGGGACGGTGATGTTAACAGGGATGGTGATGTTAACAGGATGGTGATGTTAACAGGATGGTGATGTTAACAGGGACGGTGATGTTAACAGGGATGGTGATGTTAACAGGATGGTGATGTTAACAGGGATGGTGATGTTAACAGGGATGGTGATGTTAACAGGGATGGTGATGTTAAAGGGGATGGTGATGTTAACAGGGATGGTGATGTTAACAGGGATGGTGATGTTAACAGGGATGGTGATGTTAACAGGATGGTGATGTTAACAGGGATGGTGATGTTAACAGGATGGTGATGTTAACAGGGATGGTGATGTTAACAGGGATGGTGATGTTAACAGGGATGGTGATGTTAAAGGGGATGGTGATGTTAACAGGATGGTGATGTTAATAGGGATGGTGATGTTAACAGGGATGGTGATGTTAACAGGGATGGTGATGTTAACAGGGATGGTGATGTTAACGGGGATGGTGATGTTAACAGGGGATGGTGATGTTAATGGGGATGGTGATGTTAACAGGGATGGTGATGTTAACAGGGATGGTGATGTTAACGGGGATGGTGATGTTAACAGGGATGGTGATGTTAACAGGGATGGTGATGTTAACAGGGATGGTGATGTTAACAGGGATGGTGATGTTAACAGGGATGGTGATGTTAACAGGATGGTGATGTTAACAGGGATGGTGATGTTAAAGGGATGGTGATGTTAACAGGATGGTGATGTTAACGGGGATGGTGATGTTAACAGGGATGGTGATGTTAACAGGGATGGTGATGTTAACAGGGATGGTGATGTTAACAGGGATGGTGATGTTAACAGGATGGTGATGTTAACAGGGATGGTGATGTTAACAGGATGGTGATGTTAACAGGGATGGTGATGTTAACAGGATGGTGATGTTAACAGGATGGTGATGTTAACAGGGACGGTGATGTTAACAGGGATGGTGATGTTAACAGGGATGGTGATGTTAACAGGGATGGTGATGTTAACAGGATGGTGATGTTAACAGGGGATGGTGATGTTAACAGGATGGTGATGTTAACAGGGAAGGTGATGTTAACAGGATGGTGATGTTAACAGGGATGGTGATGTTAACAGGGATGGTGATGTTAACAGGATGGTGATGTTAACGGGATGTTAACAGGATGGTGATGTTAACAGGATGGTGATGTTAAAGGGGATGGTGATGTTAAAGGGATGGTGATGTTAACAGGGATGGTGATGTTAACAGGATGGTGATGTTAACAGGGATGGTGATGTTAACAGGGATGGTGATGTTAACAGGGATGGTGATGTTAACAGGGATGGTGATGTTAACAGGGATGGTGATGTTAACAGGATGGTGATGTTAACAGGGATGGTGATGTTAACGGGGATGGTGATGTTAACAGGGATGGTGATGTTAACAGGGATGGTGATGTTAACAGGGATGGTGATGTTAACAGGGATGGTGATGTTAACAGGGATGGTGATGTTAACAGGGATGGTGATGTTAACAGGGATGGTGATGTTAACAGGGATGGTGATGTTAACAGGGATGGTGATGTTAACAGGGATGGTGATGTTAACAGGATGGTGATGTTAACAGGGATGGTGATGTTAACGGGGATGGTGATGTTAACAGGGATGGTGATGTTGGTGATGTTAACAGGATGGTGATGTTAACAGGATGGTGATGTTAACAGGGATGGTGATGTTAACAGGGATGGTGATGGTGATGTTAACAGGGATGGTGATGTTAACAGGATGGTGATGTTAACAGGGATGGTGATGTTAACAGGGATGGTGATGTTAACAGGATGGTGATGTTAACAGGATGGTGATGTTAACAGGGATGGTGATGTTAACAGGGATGGTCATGTTAACAGGGATGGTGATGTTAACAGGGATGGTGATGTTAACAGGGATGGTGATGTTAACAGGGATGGTCATGTTAACAGGGATGGTCATGTTAACAGGGATGGTGATGTTAACAGGATGGTGATGTTAACAGGATGGTCATGTTAACAGGGATGGTGATGTTAACAGGATGGTGATGTTAACAGGATGGTGATGTTAACAGGATGGTGATGTTAACAGGATGGTGATGTTAACAGGATGGTGATGTTAACAGGATGGTGATGTTAACAGGGATGGTGATGTTAACAGGGGATGGTGATGTTAACGGGGATGGTGATGTTAACAGGATGGTGATGTTAACAGGGATGGTGATGTTAACAGGGATGGTGATGTTAACGGGGATGGTGATGTTAACAGGGATGGTGATGTTAACAGGGATGGTGATGTTAACAGGGATGGTGATGTTAACAGGATGGTGATGTTAACAGGGATGGTGATGTTAACAGGGATGGTGATGTTAACAGGGATGGTGATGTTAACAGGATGGTGATGTTAACAGGGATGGTGATGTTAACAGGATGGTGATGTTAACAGGGATGGTGATGTTAACAGGGATGGTGATGTTAACAGGGATGGTGATGTTAACAGGGATGGTGATGTTAACAGGATGGTGATGTTAACAGGGATGGTGATGTTAACAGGGATGGTGATGTTAACAGGATGGTGATGTTAACAGGATGGTGATGTTAACAGGGATGGTGATGTTAACAGGATGGTGATGTTAACAGGGATGGTGATGTTAACAGGACGGTGATGTTAACAGGATGGTGATGTTAACAGGGATGGTGATGTTAACAGGAAGGTGATGGTAATGTGGATGGTGATGTTAACAGGGATGGTGATGTTAACAGGATGGTGATGTTAACAGGAAGGTGATGGTAATGTGGATGGTGATGTTAACAGGATGGTGATGTTAACAGGGATGGTGATGTTAACAGGACGGTGATGTTAACAGGGAGGTGATGTTAACAGGGATGGTGATGTTAACAGGGATGGTGATGTTAATGTGGATGGTGATGTTAACAGGGATGGTGATGTTAACAGGGATGGTGATGTTAATGTGGATGGTGATGTTAACAGGGATGGTGATGTTAACAGGGATGGTGATGTTAACAGGGATGGTGATGTTAACAGGATGGTGATGTTAATGTGGATGGTGATGTTAACAGGGATGGTGATGTTAACAGGGATGGTGATGTTAACAGGGATGGTGATGTTAACAGGGATGGTGATGTTAACAGGGATGGTGATGTTAATGGGGATGGTGATGTTAACAGGGATGGTGATGTTAACAGGGATGGTGATGTTAACAGGGATGGTGATGTTAACAGGATGGTGATGTTAACAGGATGGTGATGTTAAAGGGAAGGTGATGTTAACAGGATGGTGATGTTAACAGGGATGGTGATGTTAACAGGGATGGTGATGTTAACAGGATGGTGATGTTAACGGGGATGTTAACAGGATGGTGATGTTAACAGGATGGTAATGTTAAAGGGGATGGTGATGTTAAAGGGATGGTGATGTTAACAGGGATGGTGATGTTAACAGGGATGGTGATGTTAACAGGATGGTGATGTTAACAGGGATGGTGATGTTAACATGTTAACAGGATGGTGATGTTAAAGGGATGGTGATGTTAACAGGGGATGGTGATGTTAACAGGGATGGTGATGTTAACAGGGATGGTGATGTTAACAGGGATGGTGATGTTAACAGGGATGGTGATGTTAACAGGGATGGTGATGTTAACAGGGACGGTGATGTGGGATGGTGATGTTAACAGGATGGTGATGTTAACAGGATGGTGATGTTAATGTGGATGGTGATGTTAACAGGGATGGTGATGTTAATGTGGATGGTGATGTTAACAGGGATGGTGATGTTAATGTGGATGGTGATGTTAACAGGGATGGTGATGTTAATGTGGATGGTGATGTTAACAGGGATGGTGATGTTAATGTGGATGGTGATGTTAACAGGGATGGTGATGTTAATGGGGATGGTGATGTTAACAGGATGGTGATGTTAACAGGGATGGTGATGTTAACAGGGATGGTGATGTTAACAGGGATGGTGATGTTAACAGGATGGTGATGTTAACAGGATGGTGATGTTAACAGGATGGTGATGTTAACAGGGATGGTGATGTTAACAGGGATGGTGATGTTAACAGGATGGTGATGTTAACAGGGATGGTGATGTTAACAGGGAGGTGATGTTAACAGGGATGGTGATGTTAACAGGATGGTGATGTTAACAGGGATGGTGATGTTAACAGGATGGTGATGTTAACAGGGATGGTGATGTTAACAGGATGGTGATGTTAACAGGGATGGTGATGTTAACAGGATGGTGATGTTAACAGGGATGGTGATGTTAACAGGATGGTGATGTTAACAGGATGGTGATGTTAACAGGATGGTGATGTTAACAGGGATGGTGATGTTAACAGGGATGGTGATGTTAACAGGATGGTGATGTTAACAGGATGGTGATGTTAACAGGGATGGTGATGTTAACAGGGATGGTGATGTTAACAGGATGGTGATGTTAACAGGATGGTGATGTTAACAGGATGGTGATGTTAACAGGGATGGTGATGTTAACAGGATGGTGATGTTAACAGGGATGGTGATGTTAACAGGGATGGTGATGTTAACAGGGATGGTGATGTTAACAGGGATGGTGATGTTAACAGGATGGTGATGTTAACAGGATGGTGATGTTAACAGGGATGGTGATGTTAACAGGGATGGTCATGTTAACAGGGATGGTGATGTTAACAGGATGGTGATGTTAACAGGATGGTGATGTTAACAGGATGGTGATGTTAACAGGGATGGTCATGTTAACAGGGATGGTCATGTTAACAGGGATGGTGATGTTAACAGGATGGTGATGTTAACAGGGATGGTCATGTTAACAGGGATGGTCATGTTAACAGGATGGTGATGTTAACAGGATGGTGATGTTAACAGGATGGTGATGTTAACAGGATGGTGATGTTAACAGGATGGTGATGTTAACAGGATGGTGATGTTAACAGGATGGTGATGTTAACAGGGATGGTGATGTTAACAGGGATGGTCATGTTAACAGGGATGGTCATGTTAACAGGGATGGTGATGTTAACAGGATGGTGATGTTAACAGGGATGGTGATGTTAACAGGGATGGTCATGTTAACAGGGATGGTCATGTTAACAGGGATGGTGATGTTAACAGGATGGTGATGTTAACAGGATGGTGATGTTAACAGGATGGTGATGTTAACAGGATGGTGATGTTAACAGGGATGGTGATGTTAACAGGGATGGTGATGTTAACAGGGATGGTGATGTTAACAGGATGGTGATGTTAACAGGGATGGTGATGTTAACAGGGATGGTGATGTTAACAGGGATGGTGATGTTAACAGGGATGGTGATGTTAACAGGGACGGTGATGTTAACAGGATGGTGATGTTAACAGGATGGTGATGTTAACAGGATGGTGATGTTAACAGGGATGGTGATGTTAACAGGGATGGTGATGTTAACAGGGATGGTGATGTTAACAGGGATGGTGATGTTAACAGGGATGGTGATGTTAACAGGATGGTGATGTTAACAGGGATGGTGATGTTAACAGGATGGTGATGTTAACAGGATGGTGATGTTAACAGGGATGGTGATGTTAACAGGGAAGGTGATGGTAATGTGGATGGTGATGTTAACAGGATGGTGATGTTAACAGGGATGGTGATGTTAACAGGATGGTGATGTTAACAGGGAAGGTGATGGTAATGTGGATGGTGATGTTAACAGGGATGGTGATGTTAACAGGGATGGTGATGTTAACAGGACGGTGATGTTAACAGGGAGGGTGATGTTAACAGGGACGGTGATGTTAACAGGGACGGTGATGTTAACAGGGACGGTGATGTTAACAGGGACGGTGATGTTAACAGGGATGGTGATGTTAACAGGGATGGTGATGTTAACAGGGATGGTGATGTTAACAGGGATGGTGATGTTAACAGGATGGTGATGTTAACAGGATGGTGATGTTAACAGGATGGTGATGTTAACAGGGATGGTGATGTTAACAGGGATGGTGATGTTAACAGGATGGTGATATTAACAGGGGTGATGGTGATGTTAACAGGATGGTGATGTTAACAGGGACGGTGATGTTAACAGGATGGTGATGTTAACAGGATGGTGATGTTAACAGGATGGTGATGTTAACAGAATGGTGATGTTAACAGGGATGGTGATGTTAACAGGATGGTGATGTTAACAGGATGGTGATGTTAACAGGGATGGTGATGTTAACAGGGATGGTGATGTTAATGTGGATGGTGATGTTAACAGGATGGTGATGTTAACAGGATGGTGATGTTAACAGGGATGGTGATGTTAACAGGATGGTGATGTTAACAGGGATGGTGATGTTAACAGGGATGGTGATGTTAACAGGGATGGTGATGTTAACAGGATGGTGATGTTAACAGGGATGGTGATGTTAACAGGGATGGTGATGTTAACAGGATGGTGATGTTAACAGGATGGTGATGTTAACAGGGACGGTGATGTTAACAGGATGGTGATGTTAACAGGATGGTGATGTTAACAGGGATGGTGATGTTAACAGGGATGGTGATGTTAACAGGGATGGTGATGTTAACAGGGATGGTGATGTTAACGGGATGGTGATGTTAACAGGGATGGTGATGTTAACAGGATGGTGATGTTAACAGGATGGTGATGTTAACAGGATGGTGATGTTAACAGGGATGGTGATGTTAACAGGGATGGTGATGTTAACAGGGATGGTGATGTTAACAGGGATGGTGATGTTAACAGGATGGTGATGTTAACAGGGATGGTGATGTTAACAGGATGGTGATGTTAACAGGGATGGTGATGTTAACAGGGATGGTGATGTTAACAGGATGGTGATGTTAACAGGGATGGTGATGTTAACAGGATGGTGATGTTAACAGGATGGTGATGTTAACAGGGATGGTGATGTTAACAGGGATGGTGATGTTAACAGGATGGTGATGTTAACAGGATGGTGATGTTAACAGGGATGGTGATGTTAACAGGGATGGTGATGTTAACAGGATGGTGATGTTAACAGGGATGGTGATGTTAACAGGATGGTGATGTTAACAGGATGGTGATGTTAACAGGATGGTGATGTTAACAGGATGGTGATGTTAACAGGGATGGTGATGTTAACAGGATGGTGATGTTAACAGGATGGTGATGTTAATGTGGATGGTGATGTTAACAGGATGGTGATGTTAACAGGATGGTGATGTTAACAGGGATGGTGATGTTAACAGGATGGTGATGTTAACAGGGATGGTGATGTTAACAGGATGGTGATGTTAACAGGGATGGTGATGTTAACAGGGATGGTGATGTTAACAGGATGGTGATGGGGATGGTGATGTTAACAGGATGGTGATGTTAACAGGATGGTGATGTTAACAGGATGGTGATGTTAACAGGATGGTGATGTTAACAGGGATGGTGATGTTAACAGGGATGGTGATGTTAACAGGATGGTGATGTTAACAGGGATGGTGATGTTAACAGGGACGGTGATATTAACAGGATGGTGATGTTAACAGGGATGGTTATGTTAACAGGATGGTGATGTTAACGGGGATGGTGATGTTAACAGGGATGGTGATGTTAACAGGGACGGTGATATTAACAGTGATGGGGGACGGAGCTATCTTTAGTATTTGTCTGTTCAACAGCAGCATGTATTTGTTTTGTGTGACTCAGCAACAGAGAGGATGGATGAAACGTTGCCTCTTCATTTCCTGAGTGGTTCGAGCACCACGGGATGACTAATACATCGTTGAATATGGACAGAAATGTTGCAAACTTCAGTCATTGTACTACCTCTGTAAAGTGAATCTGTATTTAGAATGCCAGAGCCTCTCGTTTTGGACCTTTCAGGAAGAGTAGATCCACATTCCTTACAGATTGAATGTGATGTATCTGTGAAGAAACATTGCAAACTTTCATAGCCTCTATGAAGTACACTGAATAGGCAGCCATCACCTCTCTGATTCAGAGGGGTTGGGTTAAATGAGGAAGACACACCTCTCTGATTCAGAGGGGTTGGGTTAAATGAGGAAGACACACCTCTCTGATTCAGAGGGGTTGGGTTAAATGAGGAAGACACACCTCTCTGATTCAGAGGGGTTGGGTTAAATGAGGAAGACACACCTCTCTGATTCAGAGGGGTTGGGTTAAATGAGGAAGACACACCTCTCTGATTCAGAGGGGTTGGGTTAAATGAGGAAGACACACCTCTCTGATTCAGAGGGGTTGGGTTAAATGAGGAAGACACACCTCTCTGATTCAGAGGGGTTGGGTTAAATGTGTAAGACACATTTCAGGTGAATGCATTCAGTTGTGCAACTGACTAGGTATCCCCCTTTCCTTCCTTTTGGATGTGTCCACTCTGTCATAATATAGGAATACGGTTGCTTTTAAACAACTTTCAGTCATGCATGCATACATTATATCTCACGGATGGTCTCGGGAATCAATCCCACTATCCTGGCGTTGCAAGAGCCATGCTCTACCAACTGAGCTACAGAGGACCATGGCTCATAGTGGATCATAGTATCCGTCGCTCTCTTGTCCTCTGATCTGGACTTGTTAGTACCTTGAGGCACATTGTCCATCTGGTGACGTTGACATCCTTCTGTGTTGACACATTTGTCAAATGTTCCCAGAAACCTTGCCTCATCTGATGAGACTTATGGGTGTCGAGGGGAAGACATTCTATGTGACATGCCGTCGGCATCGCCAGGACAGAGCTTCTTTCTGACACCTGCTCACATTTAGCTCAGTCACGGTAAATCACATCAGCATTGTGAGCTGGTAGACAGGGCATGCTCTTTCTGTCCCCTCTCATTTCTCAAAGCAAAGAGCATGACACAAGTACTTCTGTGGGATATTCCTACGTCATATAACTTTCTCTCTCTTTCACTATGTTCTCCCTCCCTCGCCTCTCTTTCTGAATATCTCTTTTCACTTTCCCTCCCTCCCTCCCTCCCCTTTCTGAATATCTCTTTTCACTTTCCCTCCTTCCCTCCTTCCCTCCCTCGCTCCCTCCCTCTCTTGCCTCTCTTTCTGAATATCTATTTTCAGCATCCCTCCTTCCCTCCCTCCTTACCTCCTCACCTCCTTACCTCCTTCCCTCCTTCCCTATCTTGCCTCTCTTTCTGAATATCTATTTTCAGCTTCCCTCCTTCCCTCCCTCTCAGATTGAATCTCATGTATTCCCTATACTCATTCAAATGGATTCTCAGTATGTCCTCCTAGCAGCATTTGAGTTGACATGAAAGCTACAAGACTGAGGAGTTGACATGGAAGCTACAAGACCGAGGAGTTGACACGGAAGCTACAAGACCGAGGAGATAACATGGAAACTGGATGGATGAAAGACAACAGAACAGGAGGATTGAACAGTGGATGGAAGCTCAGCAACAGAACAGTGGACAGATGCTCTGCAACAGAACAGTGGACTGGATGGATGGATGGTCTCAGCAAAGCTCTGCAACAGAACAGTGGATGGATGGACAGTCAGCAACAGAACAGTGGATGGATGGACGCTCAGCAACAGAACAGTGGATGGATGGACGCTCAGCAACAGAACAGTGGATGGATGGACGCAGCAACAGAACAGTGGATGGATGGACAGCAACAGAACAGTGGATGGATGGACGCTCAGCAACAGAACAGTGGATGGATGGAACGCTCAGCAACAGAACAGTGGATGGATGGACGCTCAGCAACAGAACAGTGGATGGATGGAACAGAACAGTGGATGGATGGACGCTCAGCAACAGAACAGTGGATGGATGGACGCTCAGCAACAGAACAGTGGATGGATGGACGCTCAGCAACAGAACAGTGGATGGATGGACGCTCAGCAACAGAACAGTGGATGGATGGACGCTCAGCAACAGAACAGTGGATGGATGGACGCTCAGCAACAGAACAGTGGATGGATGGACGCTCAGCAACAGAACAGTGGATGGATGGACGCTCAGCAACAGAACAGTGGATGGATGGACAGCAACAGAACAGTGGATGGATGGATGCTCAGCAACAGAACAGTGGATGGATGGACGCTCAGCAACAGAACAACAGAACAGTGGATGGATGGACGCTCAGCAACAGAACAGTGGATGGATGGATGCTCCACAACAGAACAGTGGATGGATGGACGCTCCACAACAGAACAGTGGATGGATGGACGCTCAGCAACAGAACAGTGGATGGATGGACAGCAACAGAACAGTGGATGGATGGACGCTCAGCAACAGAACAGTGGATGGATGGACGCTCAGCAACAGAACAGTGGATGGATGGACGCTCCACAACAGAACAGTGGATGGATGGATGCTCAGCAACAGAACAGTGGATGGATGGACGCTCAGCAACAGAACAGTGGATGGATGGACGCTCAGCAACAGAACAGTGGATGGATGGACGCTCCACAACAGAACAGTGGATGGATGGACGCTCAGCAACAGAACAGTGGATTGGTAAAATGGAAGATGGATCTCACTTTAGAACTGACACCACTGGTCTTTATCTGTTCTCCCATTGGTTCCTCCAGGCATGCATAGATGCATGCTGCTTTGAGATAACCAATCATACAGCTAAAATGTCTCACTGGATCTGCCCCTCTGAAGCGAACCAGTCTGTGCTCGGAATTTCCTGTGTTTCATGTATTTCAAATAAATAGAATGAGACTGGTAATTTTATGAAAATATTATACTAGGCCTAATGTAGCTATCGCATTCCTCCATACGTGGGCATACATTCAAAACAGGTCTCTATGGGTGATATACATATGTAGGATCTTAATTTGAGACAGTTTCCTATAGCAGGAACATTTTCATGCAGCAACAGGAAATGTGAATTCTTATGTGGATTATAATTAATGGATGATTAATGGATGATTAATGGATGATTAATGGTTGATTAATCTTTCATTAGGACAAATCAAGTCTGAGTTTTCAAAGTGGAAATGACAAACTTTAACAAGCCTTTTTAAAATCTGAAATAAACTACAAGTTAGCAATTCCTGCTGTACAGGAACATTTTCTGCAGTAAAATGAAAGTAATCAAATTCAGATCCAACATCTGTATTATTTTAAGACAGATTGACTTACTTCATAAATACATCCACACCTATTATTATCAATGGCTGAAAGAATGAAGACAAGATTAAAGGTCATATGGTTGGAATTAACTTGACATTTGCTGAAATTCCACAACTAATAAGAACACACTGAGAGCTGACTGTAACTTAACATATTGCGAGTAAATATCATAAATTCAGCCTGTCATATAAAAAGCTAAACCTTCAACAAAGAAACATTATTCTAATATTAACCCATAGCTACATACAGTACACACCTTATGACATCTCTATTCTGCCCATAGGCTATACAGTAGTTCATTATATACATGTACAGACAGGTATAATATGGTAGCATCCTGCTATACAAAGAATAGATGGTCAAAGTCCGTCTCTACACAAGAGAGATTGATAGGGATGAAGTCTGTGCTGAGGGCTGTATGACAATCACACTTCCTGGTAGGATGGTAAAGAGGTAGACCTATCGACCTTGATCAACAGGTTCCCTGAGAGCTGTTCAGATGTTCAAGACAGCTTGATTATATCTGACTGGCTACGCTGACTGTTATTTTCTTGTGCTCTCTGATACTATGTGTCCTCTTTTCCTTTAAGATGTTCTTACACTTCTATTCCCCATAATGGTTCAGAAATGAAAGTAGCCTAGTGGTTAGAGCGTTGTGCCAAGTAACCGAAAAGTTGCTGGATCGAATACCCGAGCTGACAAGGTAAAAAATATGTTGTTTTTCCCCTGAGCAAGGCAGTTAACCCACTGTTCCCCTGAACAAGGCAGTTAACCCACTGTTCCCCTGAGCAAGGCAGTTAACCCACTGTTCCCCTGAGCAAGGCAGTTAACCCACTGTTCCCCTGAGCAAGGCAGTTAACCCACTGTTCTCCTGAACAAGGCAGTTAACCCACTGTTCTCCTGAACAAGGCAGTTAACCCACTGTTCTCCTGAGCAAGGCAGTTAACCCACTGTTCCCCTGAACAAGGCAGTTAACCCACTGTTCCCCTGAACAAGGCAGTTAACCCACTGTTCCCCTGAACAAGGCAGTTAACCCACTGTTCCCCTGAACAAGGCAGTTAACCCACTGTTCCCCTGAGCAAGGCAGTTAACCCACTGTTCCCCTGAGCAAGGCAGTTAACCCACTGTTCCCCTGAGCAAGGCAGTTAACCCACTGTTTCCCTTGAGCAAGGCAGTTAACCCACTGTTTCCCTGAGCAAGGCAGTTAACCCACTGTTCTCCTGAACAAGGCAGTTAACCCACTGTTCCCCTGAGAAAGGCAGTTAACCCACTTTTCTCCTGAACAAGGCAGTTAACCCACTGTTCCCCTGAGCAAGGCAGTTAACCCACTGTTCTCCTGAACAAGGCAGTTAACCCACTGTTCCCCTGAACAAGGCATTTAACCCACTGTTCCCCTGAGCAAGGCAGTTAACCCACTGTTCCCCTGAATAAGGCAGTTAACCCACTGTTCCCCTGAACAAGGCAGTTAATCCACTGTTCCCCTGAACAAGGCAGTTAATCCACTGTTCCCCTGAACAAGGCATTTAACCCACTGTTCCCTTGAACAAGGCATTTAACCCACTGTTCCCCTGAACAAGGCAGTTAACCCACTGTTCCCCTGAACAAGGCAGTTAACCCACTGTTCCCCTGAACAAGGCAGTTAACCCACTGTTCCCCTGAACAAGGCAGTTAACCCACTGTTCCCCGGGTGTTGAAGACGTGGATGTTGGCTAAAGCAGTCCCCCCCACCTCTCTGATTCAGAGGGTTAAATGAGGGAGACACATTTCAGTTGAAGGCATTCAGGTGTACAACTGACGAGGTATACTCCTTTCCCTACAGCCAGTCTGATGAGAGATTAATGGACAGACTGTCAGTACAGCCAGTCAACTGACCAGGTATCCTCCTTTCCCTACAGCCAGTCTGATGAGAGATTCATGGACAGACTGTCAGTACAGCCAGTCAACTGACCAGGTATCCTCCTTTCCCTACAGCCAGTCTGGTGAGAGATTAATGGACAGACTGTCAGTACAGCCAGTCAACTGATCAGGTATCCTCCTTTCCCTACAGCCAGTCTGATGAGAGATTAATGGACAGACTGTCAGTACAGCCAGTCAACTGATCAGGTATCCTCCTTTCCCTACAGCCAGTCTGATGAGAGATTAATGAACAGACTGTCAGTACAGCCAGTCAACTGACCAGGTATGCCCCTTTCCCTTCCCTAAATTGGGGTATTTCTGTCTCACCCATGGTTGATATACAGGTGTTAGTTACTTGATTGTCTTTAACCCCATTGGGACAGAAGGCTACAATGACACATTTGTCTTAGATTAAGTATCACATTAAACTTATGGTAGAGCTATTTTTCATGTGACATATTGTGATTACCTTGGTTGGACTGACAAGAGAACAGACAGGAAACCATCTTTATTCACTTGTTTCTTCTCATCAATTCCTATTTTCCCTCTGCCAGCCATCCATCCTCTTCTTTCTGTCTCTCTGTCTGTCTGTAGCTAATAGGCAACCCCCGCACAGTGTGAAGACTCTTAATGATTGACGCTTTGCGCATCACATTCATTAGATGTGATTGGTTTGTTAGGGGCCAGGCCAGTTTCATAATGGCTTTTCTAATGAATATTCCAACACCATTTCTTGGCTCGACGTTGCCCACTGGCGACGACACTCACTTCCACTAAGCCGGGAGGACAAAGACAAGTTGTTTAACAGATTGCAGAGCTTGGCCGGTGCACTGAATGTCATAGTGAGGAATCCACACAAACAGTGTTCGACTACTTTGGACTGAGATATCTCATTTTGTTCACATTCCCACACACAGAGAGGAAAGGGAAGTCTGGTCCACTCACTGATGTTCTGATGTTCTAATGTTCTAATGTTCTGATGTTCTAATGTTCTAATGTTCTAATGTTCTGATGTTCTTGCCTCCAGACATTTTTTTTATGACACCTCCTGACCGTGCAGAGCGAACTGGGGGTGTATTTGGGTGTCATGGGAACATGTCTGCACATGCTAACATGCGCATGCCTGTTTCCCTGTCTGCCTGTCTGTATGTCTGCCTGCCTGTTTAGGTGCATTTTGGCTAGAGGAAGTTGTAAGTCTTACTTCCAGTGAAAATGTCTGTCTATCAGGAGTTCCTGTCTCTCCTAATGTCCATCCCCCCTGAGCAGGGAGAAACACCTGTCTCTCCTAATGTCCATCCCCACTGAGCAGGGAGAAACACCTGTCTCTCCTAATGTCCATCCCCCCTGAGCAGGGAGAAACACCTGTCTCTCCTAATGTCCATCCCCACTGAGCAGGGAGAAACACCTGTCTCTCCTAATGTCCATCCCCACTGAGCAGGGAGAAACACCTGTCTCTCCTAATGTCCATCCCCACTGAGCAGGGAGAAACACCTGTCTCTCCTAATGTCCATCCATACTGAGCAGGGAGAAACACCTGTCTCTCCTAATGTCCATCCATACTGAGCAGGGAGAAACACCTGTCTCTCCTAATGTCCATCCCCACTGAGCAGGGAGAAACACCTGTCTCTCCTAATGTCCATCCCCACTGAGCAGGGAGAAACACCTGTCTCTCCTAATGTCCATCCCCACTGAGCAGGGAGAAACACCTGTCTCTCCTAATGTCCATCCATACTGAGCAGGGAGAAACACCTGTCTCTCCTAATGTCCATCCCCACTGAGCAGGGAGAAACACCTGTCTCTCCTAATGTCCATCCCCACTGAGCAGGGAGAAACACCTGTCTCTCCTAATGTCCATCCCCACTGAGCAGGGATAAACACCTGTCTCTCCTAATGTCCATCCCCACTGAGCAGGGAGAAACACCTGTCTCTCCTAATGTCCATCCCCACTGAGCAGGGAGAAACACCTGTCTCTCCTAATGTCCATCCCCACTGAGCAGGGAGAAACACCTGTCTCTCCTAATGTCCATCCATACTGAGCAGGGAGAAACACCTGTCTCTCCTAATGTCCATCCCCACTGAGCAGGGAGAAACACCTGTCTCTCCTAATGTCCATCCCCACTGAGCAGGGAGAAACACCTGTCTCTCCTAATGTCCATCCATACTGAGCAGGGAGAAACACCTGTCTCTCCTAATGTCCATCCATACTGAGCAGGGAGAAACACCTGTCTCTCCTAATGTCCATCCCCACTGAGCAGGGAGAAACACCTGTCTCTCCTAATGTCCATCCCCACTGAGCAGGGAGAAACACCTGTCTCTCCTAATGTCCATCCCCACTGAGCAGGGAGAAACACCTGTCACTCCTAATGTCCATCCCCACTGAGCAGGGAGAAACACCTGTCTCTCCTAATGTCCATCCCCACTGAGCAGGGAGAAACACCTGTCTCTCCTAATGTCCATCCCCACTGAGCAGGGAGAAACACCTGTCTCTCCTAATGTCCATCCCCACTGAGCAGGGAGAAACACCTGTCTCTCCTAATGTCCATCCCCACTGAGCAGGGAGAAACACCTGTCTCTCCTAATGTCCATCCCCACTGAGCAGGGAGAAACCATGCAAAGGAGCACAGGACTGCTGCTACTGCTGCAGGAGGTGGTGATGGAGGTGGCGGAGGAGGCTATGGTGGCGGTGGAGGGGGTGGTGGAGATGGTGGAAGTGGAGGTGGCGGTGGAGGGGGCGGTGGCGGTGGAGATGGAGATGGTGGAGGTGGAGATGGTGGTTGAGGGGCGTGGTGGAGGAGGGGTGGTGGTGGAAATGGTGGAGGGGGTGGTGGTGGAGATGGAGATGGTGGAGGTGGAGATGGTGGTTGAGGGGCGTGGTGGAGGAGGGGTGGTGGTGGAGATGGTGGAGGAGGTGGTGGAGGGGCGGTGGTGGAGGTGGAACTGGTACTGCTGGTGGTGGGGAACTCCCACGGCTAGCACTGCATTCCAATGACATTATAACCACAGAGTACAACAATACAAAATGTGCCCCCAGGTTACCATCATTGCCGGCAGGAGACGCGGTTGTTTTCAAGTAGCAAAACTTTAGATATGTCTTGTGAAATAATATGGCTTTCCAGAAAAGTCTGTGCAGGTCTGGGTTAAGGCTCATAGATGTTGATATACAAAGTAATAGCATTTCACACATTTAACTTGACAGTGCCTAATTGCTATGGGGGAAATTGTCATATTGTCACCATAGTTAATAAAGGTAAAATTAAATGGTTAATTCAGTTTATTTCTAAGACAGAGGAAGACCCAATCTGATCTATTATGCTCAATCAAGGTCAATCAAACACAGCTGAAATATTGGAAAGAGAAGTATTTTGATGTGGGAAAAGCTCAGCACACAGCTTATCAATCAAAGCAAGTTGATGATATGTGATTGTTTCAGACAGTATACAGGTGGCATGTGGCTGTATCCAATAAGACAGTGATGAGCTAAAAACACATTTGATTATGGAGAAGATGGAGACTTTCCAGGTACTCTCAGTGCATCTTCAAGCATGTCTGTCAGGGGTTCACTCAAAAAGGTATCATCATGAACATTGTTGCTCTGTAATGAAAGTGCTCTTTCTTGAAAACTTGCTTTCATTTATTGATCTTATTGTCGCCATGGGGAAATGTTGTTGCAGTGTCATGTACACATTTAAAGTGGCGTTTAAATAGAAAAACAAATTGACAATACAACTTTCAGAACAGTTACACATCAATAAAAAGAGATTTGCCTGCTGGCCTTACTGGGAGGATAGGAACATTAGCCTGCTGGCCTTACTGGGAGGATAGGAACATTAGCCTGCTGGCCTTACTGGGAGGATAGGAACATTAGCCTGCTGGCCTTACTGGGAGGATAGGAACATTAGCCTGCTGGCCTTACTGGGAGGATAGGAACATTAGCCTGCTGGCCTTACTGGGAGGATAGGAACATTAGCCTGCTGGCCTTACTGGGAGGATAGGAACGTTAGCCTGCTGGCCTTACTGGGAGGATAGGAACATTAGCCTGCTGGCCTTACTGGGAGGATAGGAACATTAGCCTGCTGGCCTTACTGGGAGGATAGGAACATTAGCCTGCTAGCCTTACTGGGAGGATAGGAACATTATCCTGCTGGACTTACTGGGAGGATAGGAACATTAGTCCGAGCTATTTAGGAGGGATATCCCACACGGCACAAATTATTGTCTAGGTCTATTTTTCCTGCCGAAGGGTGCCCTATACCTGCGCCCAGAGAGGAGTAGTTCAAAGTCCAGGTACAGGGGCTGGCTTGGGTCTAAAATGATTTTGTGAGCCTTGCGGAGAGCCCTGACCTTAAAGATCTCATCCAGGCCAGTCTGTTTGACTCCAAGTACCTTGCTTGCTGTGGTGATAATCACATTCTGCAGCGATACGCCATCCCACCTGGTTTGCATTTAGTGGCACTATCATTTGTTTTTCAACTGGGCAATTACCCAACACACCTCCATGCTGTGTAAGGGCTATTTGACCAAGAAGCAGAGTAAAGGAGTGTTGCATCAGATGACCTGGCCTCCACATTCACCGGACCTCAACCCAATTGAGATGGTTTGGGATGAGTTGGACCGCAGAGTGAAGGAAAAGCAGCCAGCAAGTGCTCAGCATATGTGGGAACTTCTTCAAGACTGTTGGAAAAGTATTCCAGTTGAAGCTGGTTGAGAGAATGCCAAGAGTGTGCAAAGCTGTCTACTTTAAAGAATATGAAATATATTTAGATGTGTTAAACACTTTTTGATACTACATGATTCCATGTGTTATGTCATAGTTTTGATGACTTCACAATAGTAGAAAATACAACAAAGCGTCATATGTTCAAAAAACCACTCCAACTGACCTGCTTTCTGCTGAGGTTGTGCGTCTCCACAGCGGACATCTGACTCCAGACTCCAATTCAAATGCACTTCATATAGTTTAGCAGTTTTTTTTTCTATCATAAATGGCCCTGAGGTCTTATTCAATTCAGACTTGGGGATTCTTCAAACGAGATGTAAAATGCACAATCTCACACATGTTTTATAACAGCTTGTTGTGTTATCCATTAAAAAGTGATATAGATAGGCCACCCGAGTGGCACAGCGGTCTAAGGCACTCTATTGCAGTGCGTCACTACCGCCCTGGGATCGATCCTGGGCTGTGTCATTACCGGCTGTGATTGTGAGTCCCATTGGGCGGCGCACTATTGGCCCAGCATTGTTTGGGTTAGTGGAGGGTTTGGCCAGGGTCTCATCACTCTCTAGCGACTCTTTGTGGTGGCCAAGCACCTGCAGGCAGTCGTCAGATGGACGGTGTTTCCAACGACACATTGGAGCGACTGGCTTCTGGGTTAAGCGGGCGGGTGTTAAGAAGTGCAGTTTGGTGGGTCATGTTTCAGAGGACGCATGACTCGACCTTTAACTCTCTGGAGTCTGTAGGGGAGTGGCAGCGATGAGACAAGATCGCAATTGGATATCATGAAATTGGGGAATAAAAAGGGGTTCTTTTTTACATTTTATTTAACTTTTTTTTTTACAAATTGTCATATAGATAATTGATCTGGTGTCTCACTGAAAATGTGACAGCAGAAATATTGTATGGCCTAAATATGACCTATCCTAATCTTTTCTCAAAATACAGTATTGCAAAGTACAAAGATCTGTCCTTATCAACATGCTTTCCGAGTTTACCCCATATTCAATCATTGATACAGAATTCAATTTGTAGTACGTTCTTACACATAATTACCTCTGCATAGGAATTCAGTCTGGCTTTTTCCACAGTTGGATTCCCACCCATTTACCCCAGTCTGCCTTTCTCATTGCCGTCCTCCCTCCGGAGCGAACAAATGAACAAACGTATGGATAACACCGTACAGCCTAATATTTCACTAATCTGATCTGTCATTTGCATAGCTGTAGGCGAGAGTGAGTTTAGACACATGAATCTGTCAACAGACTGGTGACTGCTCCATCACCAAGCTGCATCCTTTAGTGATGAGCTTGTCTAATTCTACCACTGCAGGCTTAAGGACATGTTTGGTGGCTACTGCCTAATGTGGCCTCTCAACGTCACACCCCAGAGGACATCAAACAAAGTGTTAACAGAGGGAAAGTCCTTGGAATATTTTCATTAGTAGGCAAGAACAGAGGAAAATGTTTTGAAGCGGAGTTAAACAGAGGAGGTAGAAAGTACTGCTTGAGGATGAAAAATAAATTCTTTTTTTTTACAGTTTAAAATGTCATGCTACTGTTTATGATAGTATTATGCTAGATACTAACCTGATCTACCCTACAAAAGTTGAATGTAAATGCTTCACAAAACCTGCTATTGTGGGCAACAGATGTTGTGTACATTAGTTTGATCCCTACTAACACAAATGTGCCTAACCAACGCATTGCTTATCTGTTCTCTTTCATGCTTCAGTTGAACATGCTGTTAAAAATGTTACCTTTTCTAGGCAACATACAGTAAGTATATAGCTAATCAAATATCTACGACTTCAAAAATACACATCTCTATTGAATTATATAGTTTCAATAAACAGAATTCCATTGGCAGAACTCAACTCTTCTCGCCTACTGGAACTCTAACATGTATGACATCACCAGAGAGGCTGGTGTTGGTCGTTTCAGGTTAGGGGACATCAGTCAGAGAGGGGAGCTGGTGTTGGTCGTTTCAGGTTAGGGGACATCACCAGAGAGGGGAGCTGGTGTTGGTCGTTTCAGGTTAGGGGATATCACCAGAGAGGGGAGCTGGTGTTGGTCGTTTCAGGTTAGGGGACATCACCAGAGAGGGGAGCTGGTGTTGGTCGTTTCAGGTTAGGGGACATCAGTCAGAGAGGGGAGCTGGTGTTGGTCGTTTCAGGTTAGGGGACATCACCAGAGAGGCTGGTGTTGGTCGTTTCAGGTTAGGGGACATCACCAGAGAGGGGAGCTGGTGTTGGTCGTTTCAGGTTAGGGGACATCACCAGAGAGGGGAGCTGGTGTTGGTCGTTTCAGGTTAGGGGACATCACCAGAGAGGGGAGCTGGTGTTGGTCGTTTCAGGTTAGGGGACATCACCAGAGAGGGGAGCTGGTGTTGGTCGTTTCAGGTTAGGGGACATCACCAGAGAGGGGTTAGCTGGTGTTGGTCGTTTCAGGTTAGGGGACATCACCAGAGAGGGGCTGGTGTTGGTCGTTTCAGGTTAGGGGACATCAGTCAGAGAGGGGAGCTGGTGTTGGTCGTTTCAGGTTAGGGGACATCACCAGAGAGGGGATCTGGTGTTGGTCGTTTCAGGTTAGGGGACATCACCAGAGAGGGGAGCTGGTGTTGGTCGTTTCAGGTTAGGGGACATCACCAGAGAGGGGAGCTGGTGTTGGTCGTTTCAGGTTAGGGGACATCACCAGAGAGGGGAGCTGGTGTTGGTCGTTTCAGGTTAGGGGACATCACCAGAGAGGGGAGCTGGTGTTGGTCGTTTCAGGTTAGGGGACATCACCAGAGAGGGGAGCTGGTGTTGGTCGTTTCAGGTTAGGGGACATCAGTCAGAGAGGGGAGCTGGTGTTGGTCGTTTCAGGTTAGGGGACATCAGTCAGAGAGGGGAGCTGGTGTTGGTCGTTTCAGGTTAGGGGACATCACCAGAGAGGGGAGCTGGTGTTGGTCGTTTCAGGTTAGGGGACATCACCAGAGAGGGGAGCTGGTGTTGGTCGTTTCAGGTTAGGGGACATCACCAGAGAGGGGAGCTGGTGTTGGTCGTTTCAGGTTAGGGGACATCACCAGAGAGGGGAGCTGGTGTTGGTCGTTTCAGGTTAGGGGACATCACCAGAGAGGGGAGCTGGTGTTGGTCGTTTCAGGTTAGGGGACATCAGTCAGAGAGGGGAGCTGGTGTTGGTCGTTTCAGGTTAGGGGACATCAGTCAGAGAGGGGAGCTGGTGTTGGTCGTTTCAGGTTAGGGGACATCACCAGAGAGGGGAGCTGGTGTTGGTCGTTTCAGGTTAGGGGACATCACCAGAGAGGGGAGCTGGTGTTGGTCGTTTCAGGTTAGGGGACATCACCAGAGAGGGAGCTGGTGTTGGTCGTTTCAGGTTAGGGGACATCACCAGAGAGGGGAGCTGGTGTTGGTCGTTTCAGGTTAGGGGACATCACCAGAGAGGGGAGCTGGTGTTGGTCGTTTCAGGTTAGGGGACATCACCAGAGAGGGGAGCTGGTGTTGGTCGTTTCAGGTTAGGGGACATCACCAGAGAGGGGAGCTGGTGTTGGTCGTTTCAGGTTAGGGGACATCAGTCAGAGAGGGGAGCTGGTGTTGGTCGTTTCAGGTTAGGGGACATCACCAGAGAGGGGATCTGGTGTTGGTCGTTTCAGGTTAGGGGACATCACCAGAGAGGGGAGCTGGTGTTGGTCGTTTCAGGTTAGGGGACATCACCAGAGAGGGGAGCTGGTGTTGGTCGTTTCAGGTTAGGGGACATCACCAGAGAGGGGAGCTGGTGTTGGTCGTTTCAGGTTAGGGGACATCACCAGAGAGGGGAGCTGGTGTTGGTCGTTTCAGGTTAGGGGACATCACCAGAGAGCGGAGCTGGTGTTGGTCGTTTCAGGTTAGGGGACATCACCAGAGAGGGAGCTGGTGTTGGTCGTTTCAGGTTAGGGGACATCACCAGAGAGGGGAGCTGGTGTTGGTCGTTTCAGGTTAGGGGACATCACCAGAGAGGGGAGCTGGTGTTGGTCGTTTCAGGTTAGGGGACATCACCAGAGAGGGGAGCTGGTGTTGGTCGTTTCAGGTTAGGGACATCAGTCAGAGAGGGGAGCTGGTGTTGGTCGTTTCAGGTTAGGGGACATCATCACAGAGAGGGGAGCTGGTGTTGGTCGTTTCAGGTTAGGGGACATCACCAGAGAGGGGAGCTGGTGTTGGTCGTTTCAGGTTAGGGGACATCACCAGAGAGGGGAGCTGGTGTTGGTCGTTTCAGGTTAGGGGACATCACCAGAGAGGGGAGCTGGTGTTGGTCGTTTCAGGTTAGGGGACATCACCAGAGAGGGGAGCTGGTGTTGGTCGTTTCAGGTTAGGGGACATCACCAGAGAGGGGAGCTGCTGTTGGTCGTTTCAGGTTAGGGGACATCACCAGAGAGGGGAGCTGGTGTTGGTCGTTTCAGGTTAGGGGACATCACCAGAGAGGGGAGCTGGTGTTGGTCGTTTCAGGTTAGGGGACATCACCAGAGAGGGGAGCTGGTGTTGATCGTTTCAGGTTAGGGGACATCACCAGAGAGGGGAGCTGGTGTTGGTCGTTTCAGGTTAGGGGACATCACCAGAGAGGGGAGCTGGTGTTGGTCGTTTCAGGTTAGGGGACATCACCAGAGAGGGGAGCTGCTGTTGGTCGTTTCAGGTTAGGGGACATCACCAGAGAGGGGAGCTGGTGTTGGTCGTTTCAGGTTAGGGGACATCACCAGAGAGGGGAGCTGCTGTTGGTCGTTTCAGGTTAGGGGACATCACCAGAGAGGGGAGTTGCTGTTTGTCGTTTCAGGTTAGGGGACATCACCAGAGAGGGGAGCTGCTGTTGGTCGTTTCAGGTTAGGGGACATCACCAGAGAGGGGAGTTGCTGTTGGTCATTTCAGGTTTGGGGACATCACCAGAGAGGGGAGCTGGTGTTGGTCGTTTCAGGTTAGGGGACATCACCAGAGAGGGGAGCTGCTGTTGGTCGTTTCAGGTTAGGAGACATCACCAGAGAGGGGAGATGCTGTTTGTCGTTTCAGGTTAGGGGACATCACCAGAGAGGGGAGATGCTGTTTGTCGTTTCAGGTTAGGGGACATCACCAGAGAGGGGAGCTGCTGTTGGTCGTTTCAGGTTAGGAGACATCACCAGAGAGGGGAGATGCTGTTTGTCGTTTCAGGTTAGGGGACATCACCAGAGAGGGGAGATGCTGTTTGTCGTTTCAGGTTAGGGGACATCACCAGAGAGGGGAGCTGGTGTTGATCATTTCAGGTTAGGGGACATCACCAGAGAGGGGTGCCTGTGTTGGTCGTTTCAGGTTAGGAGACATCACCAGAGAGGGGAGCTGGTGTTGGTCGTTTCAGGTTAGGGGACATCACCAGAGAGGAGAGCTGGTGTTGGTCGTTTCAGGTTAGGGGACATCACCAGAGAGGGGAGCTGGTGTTGGTCGTTTCAGGTTAGGGGACATCACCAGAGAGGGGAGCTGCTGTTGGTCGTTTCAGGTTAGGGGACATCACCAGAGAGGGGAGCTGGTGTTGGTCGTTTCAGGTTAGGGGACATCAGTCAGAGAGGGGAGCTGGTGTTGGTCGTTTCAGGTTAGGGGATATCACCAGAGAGGGGAGCTGGTGTTGGTCGTTTCAGGTTAGGAGACATCACCAGAGAGGGGAGCTTGTGTTGGTCGTTTCAGGTTAGGGGACATCACCAGAGAGGGGAGCTGGTGTTTGTCGTTTCAGGTTAGGGGACATCACCAGAGAGGGGAGCTGCTGTTGGTCGTTTCAGGTTAGGGGACATCCGTATTTCTCCACATGGTATGATTATTAAATTCATCTGACAGTCTCCCCATGGCTATGGTATATGTGGCTCTCCTTCAGCTGCCCTTCAATGCATGGTTACTTGGGTCTGCTTTTATGAAATATATATATATATATTTTTTAAATAAATTATAGATTAAAAACCTAGAATGATTTAAACCCCTTCTCGCAAAAGTGGAAAATCTAATGGGAACACACTTGCCTCCTCACTGGATTTGGAAAAGAGAGACTCAGTGGCTCTCACATAGTCTAGTCACTCAAACCATGTTCCCCCATCATAATCATCACTCATCATAATCACTGGAGCCTTTGGGTTTCTCCAAACAGCATCCATTTGCAAGACTTCAGAATGGAAGTTTGTTTTTTTATCCCAGTCTGTATCCAAGTTTAATGGGTCAAACATGATAAATATGATGTACGAGGCTCCTCCAACCAAGAAAACATAATAAAACTGGAAAACATCAATGTCATTCAGTGTAAAAAAGTATCAAACAGATTTATCTTCATTCCTTCCTCATTCCTTGATGCACGAGAGGACTTGTTCCCGGTGGAGTAGATTGACACACCCGTGCATCACACTGTGACCTCATTTTGAATATTGAATATCTCGCTGTGTGTTTATGATAGACAATTATGGTTTATTGTAGTGGCTGCAGCTCAATCCCCTCGTTCCTCCAATATAAAGTGAGCACATATTCCATGACATGGGGCTTGTGAAAAGTGGAATTTTCTACATGAGAGGATCCAGACAAGAACATCTTCAAGACATCATCTCTGAAGCCCAAAACCCATGTGAGCTACAAACTAATGTCACCAATATGAAAAGGGGAGACTCTCACACACAACAGTTTGGTTCTACGACATCCACAAGCTTTACAGGAGTCCACTGAACTATTTGTCATAGACGTCATTTCGAAGAGGTCTTCTCACAAAACCGACTGTCCAGACCAAACCGCTGGAGCTACTTAGGTGATAATGCCTGTGAAGCCGGTGTTTGGAGAATATATTGGCATGAGTCTGGGGCCGGCGAATCGTGACAATATAATGTATCCTCCAAACACTGGCTTAGATGATATCACTTTATACAGTGACTGACATTTCATTAAAAACTTTATTTTTATGCCATTTAATTTAAGATATAGATTAATTCAAGATATATTCCCAACACAAATCTAGGGTTGCTACCTACCCAAGCCGTCTGGGTGTTTGTTTTATCGGTTCGCTTGCCAGAGACGCGACCCAGTTGTTAAGTATTTTTGTTCTAAATCTACGGACGTGACCAAGTCATTCATTCTAAATGTTCTGCTGCAATGATGTCTGGAAACATTCTTATCCCTTGCTTGCTAGCTAGCCAACTTCAGCTAACACAGTCACGTCAAACAGTGCAGCCAGAATAACAGCAAAATAGGTCCATTTGCGATGAAGCTGTTTTCATTTTGGGGGGGATACATCCATAACAATGAGCTGATGATGTGCAATTTCTCCTTGCATAGAACATTTACTCTCTTGCCAGGACACTGTTCAGAGGAGCTAGCCAACTACACAGCTAATACAATCACTTCAAACTGACGCAGGAGTGACAGCAAACTGCATTGCATATTTTTCTATTTGTTAAGTGGAGTGACACCAGGGAACCCAAGAACAGACTCAGATGAGGAAGCAGGGATGAATGAACCAAAACATGTATTGTGACACAGAGAGATATGGAGTGCAGATCCAGGGAAGCTTGGATGAGTTGCAGAAAAAACAGATGTGGAGACTGAGGTTGGAGTTGGCTGAGTAGAACAGGGTAAGGTAAAGAGGTCCTGAGGGGAATCCAAGGTAGTGGTGGTGAGGAAAATCAAGAGCAAGGTAGTTGGGTGGTGAGATGTGGAACGGGGGACAGGAGCCAGAGACAGAGCGGTAACTGCAATGAGAGGCTAAACAGTGTCAGGCAGGGAAACAAGCACAACAGAGTAACAAGATCTTGCATAATCATAAATGGCTAGACTAATAACTGACTGAGCAGAGATTACAAGTGAAAGTGGCAGGACTGAGTATTTGTAGAGGTCTTGATTATGGAATGAGTTGCAGCTGGAAGGGATTTGCAGCACACCTGTCTCCAACCACACAATCACATAGAGAGGGAGAGGGAGAGAGAGAGCGTGTAAAGGGGGAGTAACTGCAGGTTAAGAAGACACCGGAGGAACACCGGAGGGCATAGCAGGAGCGGATGTGACACTATTGGCATTTCTTCTTTGTATTTATCCATAGAAATTATGCTGATTCATTCATTTTGACTGGCTGAGAAAATCTGTCAGACTGTCTCGTCCCGACTCCTGACGCATTCATTACTATGGGACAGCTGGAAATCCAATGTCAAAATTCAAAACAATGTTGTAAATGTCAGAGAGACAGACAGCAAGGTTTATACAAGTCTGTGCTGTTGAAAATCATATGCTAGTCTAAAATAAATGGGAGATAATGTCTAGATGCTTTTTCACAGTGGAGTTTCTAAATTGCCTGGCGGGACTGATGCGACAGTGGATTACACAGCCAGATGGAACAGAGTAAATAAGCATTTTAATGTCATAAGCGGTGGTAACTTGTGGAATATACATCGTCTGGAATGCGGTTTTAACTAATCAGCATCCAGGATTAGACATGTGTTGTGGAAATTCTCATCAAGTAAGGGAGAAGAGACTTTCAATTTCTTCAAAAGATCAACCTTAAAAATCGATTAATTTTTGCAATAATGGAGCTGGTCAATGACCACCCGTAGGTGATCGTTGAGAGCCCTCCAATACAGAGAACGCAAGGAGTTTATATAGAAACCCCAAAACTGCTTAGTCCTGGTTGGTTCCACCCCTCCCCGGCAGATCGGGGCATCATAAGATGTCTTGTTTTCTTCTTGTGGCTATGTGTGAGGTCATAGAGCACAAGCAAGTGATAAGTTCCACAGTTCTGTTACTTCTTTTTCTACCAAGCTAGCCTCTGTTCTCCTCATATCTCCACAGAGCTGTGCCCTTGGAAGATAGTAAAAGAACAAGATGGACCAGGCTGTTGGGAGACCGCAGATCTGGGACCAGGCTGTGGGGAGACCGCAGATCTGGGACCAGGCTGTGGGGAGACCGCAGATCTGGGACCAGGCTGTGGGGAGACCGCAGATCTGGGACCAGGCCTAAACATATTAACCTGTAAAAGAAAAGGGTTCATATTGAAACCAAAAGGATTGAATTCTTTGAACTGAAGAACTGTGGTCACTCTCAGAGGCTCTTTGTCTTACGTCATGTGACCAAGTGACTAGAAGAAAAGACGATTGGAAACAGTAAAGGTTTATTCTGTTCCTCAAGTTTTTCTCTAACCCATGCACTTGACTACAGGCCTAGACCAGCTGAGGTGAGTGAACATGGAAGAGAGGAACCAACCTTTCTCAAAAGCACAGCATTGGTAGAACAGAAATGAATGCTTTTGCCAAGCACATAATTGTCAACTACCAATACTAGACGTCGACCGATTAATCGTAATTAACCTGTTATGGCTGCAATCCCGATACCGGGATCGATATGACAACTACCAGTGAAAATAGAGGGCGCCAAAATTCAAACCACACACACTCATAATTACAATTCCTAAAACATACGTATCTTAAATCATTTTAAATCTGTTTTCGTTGTTAATCCCACCAAAGTGTCCGATTTCAAATAGGCGTTTTCAGCTAAAGCACTACAAACGATTATGTTAGGTCTCCACCAAACCACAATAAGCACAGCCATTTTCCAGCGAAATATAGCATTCACAAAAAGCAGAAATAAAGATAAAATGAATCACTAACCTTGAATTATCTTCATCAGATGACACTCATAGGACTTCATGTTACATAATACATGAATGTTTTGTTTGATAAAGTTCATATTTAAAAAATCTGAGTTTACATTGGCGTGTTAGATTCACCAGTTCCAAAAACATCAAGTGATTTTGCATAGCCACATCACTCAACAGAAATACTCATCATAAATGTAGATGATAATATAGTTATGCACATGGAATTATAGATATACCTATCCTTAATGCAACCGCTGTCAGATTTAAAAAATAAACTTTACGGAAAAAGAAATGCATGCAATAATCTGAGACAGAGCTCAATTTAGAAACACCACAGCCGCAAAGTTGGCGTCAACATAAACAAGAAATTACATGATAAATATTCTCTTACCTTTGATGATCTACATCAGAAACACTCCAGGAATCCCAGGTCCACAATAAATGTTTGTTTTGTTCAAAAATGTCTGTTATTTATTGTTAAGGGAATATTTATCAATAATGACTAATTATGTATACATTTAAATCAGGACTGACTAATCAGAATACTATTATGTTACTGTATATGTACTAATCATATGTACTAATCAGAATACTATTATGTTACTGTATATGTATGAATTTTCTTTTTAAAAACTTTAAAAAGTGATATTACCGGTCGAAGAAACATTTCAAACGAAGTACAATCAATCAATCATTAGGATGTTTTTAACATATAGCTTCAATAAAGTTCCAACCGGAGTATTCTTTCTTGTCTTCGTGAGCAATGGAACGCAAGTGACTACCATGAGGAAAAAGTGGGATCACAAAATGGCTGCTTGATGGACAGCTGATATATTCTGCCCTCATTCACTTCCACAACAACATAGAAGCCTCATTATAATTTCTATTGATGGTTGACATCTAGTGGAACCCCTAGGCAGTGCAACATCATTCATATCTCAATGGGATTTCATTGGGGACTCTGGTGAATACGTACAATCTCAGATTTCTGACTTCCTGTTTTGATTTCAACTCAGGATTTTGCCTGCCATATGAGTTATGTTATACTCACAGACATCATTCAAACAGTTTTAGAAACTTCGGAGTGTTTTCTATCCAATAGTAATAATAATATGCAAATATTAGCAACTATGACTGAGGAGCAGGCCGTTTGATATGGGAACCTTTTCATCCAAGCTACACATACACAATACTGCCCCTGCAGCCATAAAAAGTTAATCGTAATGGCCGATTAATTGGGGCCGATTTCAAGTTTACATAACAATCGGAAATCTGTGTTTTTGGAAACCGATTTGCCAGATTATCATTATTTATTTTTTAATTTTACACCTTTATTTATCCTTTATTTAACTAGGCAAGTCAGTTAAGAACACATTCTTATTTTCAATGACGGCCTAGGAACGGTGGGTTAACTGCCTTGTTCAGGGGCAGAATGACAGATTTTTACCTTGTCAGCTCGGGGATACACTCTTGCAACCTTACAGTTAACTAGTCCAACGCTCTAACCACCTGAATACATTGCAGCACTGTCACGCCCTGACCATTGTATGTTTCTATGTTTTGTTTGGTCAGGGGCGGCAGCGTAGCCTAGTGGTTAGAGCTTTGGACTAGTAACTGGAATGTGGCGAGTTCAAACCCCCAAGCTGACAAGGTACAAATCTGTCGTTCTGCCCCTGAACAGTTAACCCACTGTTCCCAGGCCATCATTGAAAATAAGAATGTGTTCTTAACTGACTTGCCTGGTTAAATAAAGGTAAAATATATATATATATTTTTAAAAAGGGTGTGATCTGAGTGGGCATTCTATGTTGGATGTCTAGTTTGTCTGTTTCTGTGTTTGGCCTGATATGGTTCTCAATCAGTCATTGTCTCTGATTGGGAACCATATTTAGGTAGCCTGTTTTGTCGTTGTGGGTGATTGTCTATGTTATGTTGCTTGTTAGCACTGTGTTGCATTAGCATCACGGTTGTCACTTTGTTGTTTTGTAGTGTTCAGTTTTTCCATTAAAATGACGAACACTTACCACGCTGCGCTTTGGTCCTCCTCTCTATCTCCAGAAGACGATCTTGACAACCACGAGGAGACTGTTACGCAAATGTAGTAAGAAGCCAAGGTAAGTTGCTAGCTAGCAACTTCAATACACAGAAGTATATTTTTTTTAAATCTGCATATTTAGCTAAAAGAAATCCAGGTTAGCAGGCAATATTAACTTCTTGACGCACCCATCCCGTTAGCGGGATCATTTTCGTCAACATCTGCTGAATTACAGAGCGCCAAATTAAATTATATTACTAAAAATATTAAAATTTCATGAAATCACAAGTGCAATATAACAAAACACAGCTTAGCTTGTTGTTAATCCACCTGGCATGTCAGATTTCAAAAAAGCTTTTCGGCAAAAGCATACCTAACGTTTATGTTTATGACATCTCTCTTAGCAGACAAAACATTACAAACAGCTAGGAGCAAAGTAGATTTCTCACGAAAGTCAGAAATGCAATAAAATGAATCGCATACCTTTGATGATCTTCGGATGTCTGCACTCACGAGACTCCCAGTTAAACAATAAATGTTCCATAAAGATAATGTTTATATCCAAAATACCTCCATTTGGTTGGCGCGTTATGTTCAGAAATCCACATGCTCGAGCGGTCACGACGGGGCAGACGAACATTCCAAATAGTATCCGTAAAGTTCGTAGAAACATGTCAAACGTTTTTTACAATCAATCCTCAGGTTGTTTTTAGAATATATAATCGATAATATTTCAACCGGACCGTAGCATTTTCAATAGGAATCAGAGAGAAAATATGTGCTCCAAACTGTTGAGCATGCAAATCGCTGCTGGCACCCAGCCATCCAATGACACGATGTGATCATTCTCGCTCATTTTTCAGAATAAAAGCCTGAAACTATGTCTAAAGACTGTTCAGACCGTGTGGAAAGCATAGGAAAGGGAATCTGGTTGATATCCCTTTAAATGGAATGAAGGCATGCAATGGAACAGAGAGGATTCAGGAAAAACAGCACTTCCTGGTTGGATTTTCCTCAGGTTTTCGCCTGCAATATCGGTTCTGTTATACTCACAGACAATATTTTGACAGTTTTGGAAACTTTAGAGTGTTTTCTATCCTTATCTGACAATTATATGCATCTTCTAGATTCTGGGCCTGAGAAATAGGCAGTTTCATTGCAACCAGTTACGGTTCCTTATTTCACTGAACGAATAAACGTCTTGTTTTTGATGATAGTTTCCAGATTTGACCATAATGATCTAAGGCTCGTATTCCTGTGTGCTATTATGTTATAATTAAGTCTATGACTTGATAGAGCAGTCTGACTGAGCGGTGGTAGGCACCAGCAGGCTCGTAAGCATTCATGAAAAACAGCACTTTTGTGCATTTTGCCAGCAGCTCTTCGCTGTGCTTCAAGGTCTTGTTTAATGGTGGGAGATCTATAGCCCTTGATGCGTGAGGTCTTGTTTAATGGTGGGAGATCTACAGCCCTTGATGCGTGAGGTCTTGTTTAATGGTGGGAGATCTATAGCTCTTGATGCATGAGGTGTTGTTTAATGGTGGGAGATCTATAGCTCTTGATGCGTGAGGTCTTGTTTAATGGTGGGAGATCTATAGCCCTTGATGCGTGAGGTCTTGTTTAATGGTGGGAGATCTATAGCTCTTGATGCATGAGGTCTTGTTTAATGGTGGGAGATCTACAGCCCTTGATGCGTGAGGTCTTGTTTAATGGTGGGAGATCTATAGCTCTTGATGCATGAGGTGTTGTTTAATGGTGGGAGATCTATAGCTCTTGATGCATGAGGTGTTGTTTAATGGTGGGAGATCTACAGCCCTTGATGCATGTGGTGTTGTTTAATGGTAGGAGATCTACACCTCACGTCGATTGTAAATTGTAGGCAGCAGACGATTCCTTTTGGGGTCTAGTTTGGGTGAATGGAATGTCGCTTTCTTACAGAAGAGTTTGCTGCCCAAAATTTCAACATCAAACCATGAACACTGGGAAAATATATTTCAACATTCGAATGTTGGGAATGATGAGAGATGGAATGATGAGAGATGTCAATAAAATGGTTATAAAGACATTATAATGAAAACATTGTAACTTGAAGAGATATTACACTGTGTACTTCTGATTTACATCCTTTACAATGTGTAGAAAATATCAAGGATAAAGAGAACGTTTTAGTGACGATAAGATTGTGATTTTAGTTCTCTAACGAGATCATAGTCAATTATGATACCTTGCCTCGTAACTATCCACGTCCCAGGGAGCCCAGAGAGCGTGTCATTATGATGTAAATGCCCATTTTTACCCGAGGGTATAAAAAGTTTGAGTTAAGAATTTACATATTAGACTAGCAGGACCACACACTACAGTGAGGTCTACAATAGACACGACCCCGGAATGCAGCACAAGGGTGAAAAGGACGAAAGAACCTCTAACAATCCAATGCTAACGTTGAGTAGCTGTTCTAAGTACTGTATTTAAGAAGGTTAGTAGGACCATCCGGTTATTCTTTTCAAATCATCGTTGCCTAATCTGCTTTCATCACCACTCTGGGATCATCGACACGGCTGATTAGTCATCGTCAGGAGACCACTCTTCCTGAACGAGTGCAAGTAAACAGACAACTAAGAAGAAGGACATTGTGACCTCTTGTGGACAATCAGAGACTTAAAACTGAGAACGAATGAGAAGGCCATCCGAAATAAGAAGGCCCAATCGAAAACTCCTCACCAAGCACGTGAAGGTCTGGGCCCAGCATAGATTCCCGACGAAGACCTTCAACACTTAAGTACATTCATTAGTTCTTACCCATAAGAGTGGCAGTTCGGGGCAAGGTATTAAGGTTATTGTCAGTGTAGTTCCCAAATGTATCCAAGTGTTGCTTCCCTTTCTCTCTCTCTTCAACTCTCCATCTTGTGTAACATGTGTCATATTGTGTTAGTCCACCAGGGACTTGTTGTCATCATATTAAGTTTCTAATCAATAACCGTTACCATGTTTTTTAGTATCTTATCATTTAGTTTGTTAGTAAATAAATAATCAAATCAATTTTTGTGGTACGAAATTATTAGTAAGATTCGGGTTTGTGCAGATACACGAAGTCTGCGAAGTTCAGAATGAGACTGATATGAGGAAATTATAATCCGTGAGTGTTATTATATCTATATACTCTTGAGTTAATTCGGGAGATGGTAACTCATTAACTCGTTTCCCGTGGTGCCCCAAATTCCTAATGAATTAATTGTTATATGATTATTTTAATCTAATAACAATTAAACACATAATGTAATTATTCAATGAATAACAGTCATCACATTAATGATAGTCACGTCACGACAGCATCCTCCGTGCTGCATTCCACAGTGCACACGCTGTTTATAAACCCTTAGTGCCCTGAGGGAATGAAGTAATATATCCATCACTTATGGACCAAGATGATTTATCTTATCCCTCTGCTGTCTTTTATATTTTCCCCCAGGATATTCTCTCTCTCGCTCTCTCTCTCTCTGTCTATCTGTCTCTCTCTCCCTTTCTCTCTTCCTCTCTCTTTTTCTGTCTCTCTCTCTGTGTCACTATCTCTATGTGATTGTGAGCCATGAGACGGCCATCATCACACTGGGCATGAAGCAAGCCATTCCCCCTACAAAGTACAAACTCTCTCACGTTGCTAAAGATACTTGTATACAGACAATAAATATGTGTACTTTTGAGTGTTTTGCAGCATTTGGTGTTGCTACTGTCTAGTTGGCCAAGTTGATTACATGTCGCAATGACTTTTCAAACGCAATTTGCAAATGGTCATACAAGGAATCCTGTCCAAACAGACTGAGATTTGGCAACATAAATAGGTTATGTTGCCAAATCTCAGTCTGTTTGGACAGGAGTCTCAAACAACACATCCCCTGTGACTCATTAGAGTAAAATTGTTGTCGTTATTTCTCTGCCTTTGAGGCACTTGAGTTATTTTTTCCAGTATTCAAGAAATGCATTTCTTACCTGTATCCATTCACACTGGGCACAGACGTCATTTCAACGTATAGATTTGATTTACATTTGGTTGAGTCAACTGAGATGAATTCAACGTGAAATCAAGAAGAAATGTCACCATGTCACTGTATTTAGAAAACTAAGGTAACTGAGCTAAATGACTATTGCCCTGTAGCACTCACTTCCGTCACTATGAAGTGCTTTGAGAGACTTCAAGGACCAAATCACCTCCACCCTACCTGACTCCCTAGACCCACTCCAATTTGCTTAACGCCCCAATAGGTCCACAGACAACGCAATCACACTGCACACCGCCCTAACCCATCTGGACAAGAGGAATACCTATGTAAGAATGCTGTTCATCGATTACAGCTCAGCATTTAACGCCATAGTACCCTCCAAACTCGTCATTAAGCTCGAGACCCTGGCTCTCGACCCCGCCCTGTGCGACTGGGTCCTGGACTTCCTGATGGGCCGCCCCAGGTGGGGAGAGTAGGTGAAAACATCTCCACCCCGCTGATCCTCAACACTGGGTCTCCACAAGGGTGTGTTCTCAGCCCTCTCCTGTACTCCCTGTTCACCCACGACTGCGTGGCCATGCACGCCTCCAACTCAATCATCAGTTTGCAGACGACACTACAGTGGTAAGCTTGATTACCAACAACGACGAGACAGACTACAGGGAGTAGGTGAGGGCCCTCAGTGTGGTGTCAGGAAAATAACCTCACACTCAATGTCAACAAAACAAAGGAGGTGATCGTGGACTTCAGGAAACAGCGGAGGGAGCAGCCCTCTATCCACATTGACAGGACAGTAGTGGAGAGGATGGAAGGTTTTAAGTTCCTCGGCGTATACATCACGGGCAAACTGAAATGGTCCACCCACACAGACAGCGTGGTGAAGAAAGCGCAGCAGTGCCTCTTCAACCTTAGAAGGCTGAAGTAATTCGGCTTGTCACCAAAAACACTCACAAACTTTTACAGATGCACAATCGAGAGCATCCTGTCGGGCTGTATCACCGCCTGGTACAGCAGCTGCTCCGCTCATAACCATAAGGCTCTCCAGAGGGTAGTGAGGTCTGCACAACGCATCACCGGGGGCAAACTACCTGCCCTCCAGGACACCTACACCACCCGATGTCACAGGAAGGTAAAAAAGATCATCAAGGACAACAACCACCCTAGCCACTGCCTGTTCACCCCGCTATCATCCAGAAAGCGAGGTCAGTACAGGTGCATCAAAGCGGGGACCAAGAGACTGAAAATCAGCTTCTATCTCAAGGCCATCAGACTGTTAAACAGCCATCACTAACATTGAGTGGCTGCTGCCAACATACTGACTCAACTCTAGCCACTTTAATAATGGAAAAATTGATGTAATAAATGTATCACTAGCCACTTTAACCTCTTATGCTAGGGAGCAGTATTTTCACGTCTGATGAAAAGCGTGCCGAAAGTACTGCTACTCAGGCCCAGAAGCAAGGATATGCATATTATTGGTAAATTTGGATGAAAGGAAACATTCTGAAGTTTCTAAAACTGTTTGTGAGTATAACAGAACTTATTTGGCAGGTTAAAACCCCCGAGGACAAACCATCCAGGAAAAAAAATGTTTGAGGTCACTCTCTTTTCAGTTAACATTCATTGGGAAGGCAGTTGCTTGCAGTTCCAATCACTTCCACTGGATGTCAACAGTCTTTACAAATTGATGTTTTTCTTTTGGGTAATGATGAAGTAAGGCTGTCCATTACGAGGGTCAAGTGAAGTTTACTGTTTGATAGAGGCGCACGACCTGAAAGCTCGCTACACTTTGTTTTCCTCCTGTATTGAGCACAGTTATCTCGTATTAAATTGTATAAATTATTTACGTAAAAAAATACCGAAAGTTGTATGAGGAAAGTTGTTTGAAATGTTTGGACAAAGATTACAGGTAACTTATGAGATATTTTGTAGTCGAGAGTTGGAACCAGTGTTTTTCTGGATCAAACACACCAAATAAATGGACATTTTGGATATACGACAGAACAAAAGGACCATTTGTGATGTTTATGGGACATATTGGAGTGCCAACAGAAGAAGCTCGTCAAAGGTAAGGCATGAAACATATATTTATTTCTGAGTTTCGTGTCATGCCTGGCGGGTTGAATTATGATTGTCTGTCTTTGTTTGATGGGGTGCTATCCGCAGATAATAGCATGGTTTACTTTCGCCGTAAAGCCTGAAATCTGACACAGCGGCTGGATTAACAAGAAGTGTATCTTTAATCATATGTATAACACTTGTATCTTTCATCAATGTTTATGATGAGTATTTCTGTAATTTGATTTGGCTCTCTGCAATTTCAACGGATGTTATTTGAGACAATGCATTACTGAACATTAGTCGCCAATTTAAACTGAGGTTTTAGGACATAAAGAGCGACTTTATTGAACAAAACAAACATTTCTTGTGTAACACGGAGTCCTGGGAGTGCCACCAGATGAAGATCATCAAAGGTTAGTGATTAATTTAATCGCTATTTCTGACTTTTGTGAGCCCTCTCCTTGGCTGGAAAATGGCTGTATAGAATTTGCTTTTGAATTTGGCGCTCTGCCACACGGGATGTTGTCAAATCGATCCCGTTTTTAAACAATGCCACTTTATATAATGTTTACATACCCTACATTACTCATCTCATGTGCATATACTGTACTCTATACCATCTACTGCATCTTGCCTATGCTGTTCAGCCATCACTCATTCATACAGTATATTTGTACGTACTGTACATATTCTTATTCATTCCTTTACACTTGTGTGTATAAGGTAGTTGTTGTGAAATTGTTAGGTTAGATTACTTGTTAGATATTACTGCATGGTCGGAACTAGAAGCACAAGCATTTCGCTGCACTCGCATTAACATCTGCTAACCATGTGTATGTGACAAATAACATTTGATTTGATTTAGGTTCAAAGTTGTGAGGGAAAAAATATGAAATGTGACCGGTTACACGATCTGAGGCGTTTGACGTTGGTTCCTACTACCCAGTAGTGCAGATACTTTTTATTTAATTTGTTCTTCAGAAATGCCTTCTTGAACATGTGAACATTCAAGTGCCTTAATATTAAACAAATTATTATTAAATTATGGGATCCGTTAATATGAATAATATATTTGTATTATCATCCCAGTTTAGCCAATGAGAAAGCTCTAAGCAAGGGACTTGGAGGGGTGTGGAGGTCGCAGTTCTGTACCCCAACCCTCAGTGAGGAGGAATGGGAGTTTAATGAGGTGTAGTCGAGATTTGTTTTTTTGGTATTTCATTAGGATCCCCATTAGCTGTTGTGAAAGCAGCAGCTACTCTTCCTGGGGTCCACACAGAACATCAAACATGACATAACACATAACATTAATAGATAATAACAGCTCAAGGACAGAACTACATACATTTTAAAACGGCACACGTAGACTACATATCAATACACACACACAAACTATCTAGGTCCAATAGGGGAGAGGTGTTGTTCAGTCAGGTGTTGCTGTATCTGTTTTTTTAAACCAGGTTTACTGTTCATTTGAGCAATATGAGATAGAAGGGAGTTCCCTGCAATAATGGCTCTGTAAAATATTAAACTCTTTCTTGAATTTGTTCTGGATTTGGGCACTATGAAAAGACCCCTGGTGGCATGTCTGGTGGGGTAAGTGTGTGTTTCAGAGCTGTGCGTAAATTGACTATGCAAACACTATGGAATTTTCAACACATGAATGTTCCTGATAAAAATAAGTGATTCATCCTCTGCTTATTGTTCCCCTGTGCTCTGCTTGACACTGACTCTGCTTTGCTATGCTCAGTGACGAAGGGAGTCGCCATGCTGAAAGGTCATTATGCTCATGGCTGGATTTTATTTTGTTGCCCTTTTCATTGTTCAGAGGGCATGGGACCACAGCATTAATCTGCGGACATGGGGCTGATGAGGAATTTGAATGACTTGGTTTGGACATGGAGGAAGGGGGAGCGGTTGGGAGGGAGGAGAGTTTTGCAGCAGCAGCAGATAGACCTGTTATGAGCAACATGTAGGCCTGTCGTAGTGTGTTAACTATTGTAAAAACAACATGTAGGCCTTTCGTAGTGTGTTAACTATTGTAAAAACAACATGTAGGCCTGTCGTAGTGTGTTAACTATTGTAAAAACAACATGTAGGCCTGTCATAGTGTGTTAACTATTGTAAAAACAACATGTAGGCCTTTCGTAATGTGTTAACTATTGTAAAAACAACATGCAGGCCTGTCATAGTGTGTTAACTATTGTAAAAACAACATGCAGGCCTGTCATAGTGTGTTAACTATTGTAAAAACAACATGTAGAACTGTCGTAGTGTGTTAACTATTGTAAAAACAACATGTAGGCCTGTCATAGTGTGTTAACTATTGTAAAAACAACATGCAGGCCTGTCATAGTGTGTTAACTATTGTAAAAACAACATGCAGGCCTGTCATAGTGTGTTAACTATTGTAAAAACAACATGCAGGCCTGTCGTAGTGTGTTAACTATTGTAAAAACAACATGCAGGCCTGTCGTAGTGTGTTAACTATTGTAAAAACAACATGCAGGCCTGTCGTAGTGTGTTAACTATTGTAAAAACAACATGTAGGACTGTCGTAGTGTGTTAACTATTGTAAAAACAACATGTAGGACTGTCGTAGTGTGTTAACTATTGTAAAAACAACATGTAGGCCTGTCGTAGTGTGTTAACTATTGTAAAAACAACATGCAGGCCTGTCGTAGTGTGTTAACTATTGTAAAAACAACATGTAGGACTGTCGTAGTGTGTTAACTATTGTAAAAACAACATGCAGGCCTGTCGTAGTGTGTTAACTATTGTAAAAACAACATGTAGGCCTTTCGAAGTGTGTTAACTATTGTAAAAACAACATGCAGGCCTGTCGTAGTGTGTTAACTATTGTAAAAACAACATGTAGGCCTTTCGAAGTGTGTTAACTATTGTAAAAACAACATGCAGGCCTGTCGTAGTGTGTTAACTATTGTAAAAACAACATGTAGGCCTGTCGTAGTGTGTTAACTATTGTAAAAACTGCCAGCTCGATCTCGTCTGAGTGGTTGGCTTCTGAGCCCCCTGAAGGATATCAGGTAAAGACAAGATGGATGCTTCTCCATTCAGGATCACCACATCAGGCACACACTTCAGGTATTTACAATCGTATCTGGAATCCTACTTGATGTGGTTCCATAAGGCAAAAACATGCACACATGTTAACAGAATGAGTGAAGTAGTATAATACATATACGCATGAACGAAGACCAATAGAATTACACTATTATAACACAGCTATAAAACAAGGCAATAAACATAGCAGCAGAAACATGACCCTAAACTATAAACATCTTGCTGGTGGCGTGTCTTTACTATAGATTAAATGATATATGACATGCTTTCCTGCTTTTGTCAATAGTTGCTTGGTTCTCTCCACCTGTCCCTTCATCAAATCAAAATCAAATCAAATTTATTTATATAGCCCTTCGTACATCAGCTGATATCTCAAAGTGCTGTACAGAAACCCAGCCTAAAACCCCAAACAGCAAACAATGCAGGTGTAAAAGCACGGTGGCTAGGAAAAACTCCCTAGAAAGGCCAAAACCTAGGAAGAAACCTAGAGAGGAACCGGGCTATGTGGGGTGGCCAGTCCTCTTCTGGCTGTGCCGGGTAGAGATTATAACAGAACATGACCAAGATGTTCAAATGTTCATAAATGACCAGCATGGTCGAATAATAATAAGGCAGAACAGTTGAAACTGGAGCAGCAGCACAGTCAGGTGGACTGGGGACAGCAAGGAGCCTTCATGTCAGGTAGTCCTGGGGCACGGTCCTAGGGCTCAGGTCAGTTGAAACTGGAGCAGGAGCATGGCCAGGTGGACTGGGGACAGCAAGGAGTCCTCATGTCAGGTAGTCCTGGGACATGGTCCTAGGGCTCAGGTCCTCCGAGAGAGAGAAAGAAAGAGAGAAGGAGAGAATTAGAGAACGCACACTTAGATTCACACAGGACACCGAATAGGACAGGAGAAGTACTCCAGATATAACAAACTGACCCTAGCCCCCGACACATAAACTACTGCAGCATAAATACTGGAGGCTGAGACAGGAGGGGTCAGGAGACACTGTGGCCCCATCCGAGGACACCCCGGACAGGGCCAAACAGGAAGGATATAACCCCACCCACTTTGCCAAAGCACATCCCCCACACCACTAGAGGGATATCTTCAACCACCAACTTACCATCCTGAGACAAGGCCGAGTATAGCCCACAAAGATCTCCGCCACGGTACAACCCAAGGGGGGCAACCCAGACAGGCCGACCACAACAGTGAATCAACCCACCCAGGTGACGCACCCCCCCAGGGACGGCACGAGAGAGCCCCAGCAAGCCAGTGACTCAGCCCCGTAACAGGGTTAGAGGCAGAGAATCCCAGTGGAAAGAGGGGAACCGGCCAGGCAGAGACAGCAAGGGCGGTTCGTTGCTCCAGAGCCTTTCCGTTCACCTTCCCACTCCTGGGCCAGACTACACTCAATCATATGACCCACTGAAGAGATGAGTCTTCAGTAAAGACTTAAAGGTTGAGACCGAGTTTGCGTCTCTGACATGGGTAGGCAGACCGTTCCATAAAAATGGAGCTCTATAGGAGAAAGCCCTGCCTCCAGCTGTTTGCTTAGAAATTCTAGGGACAATTAGGAGGCCTGCGTCTTGTGACCGTAGCGTACGTGTAGGTATGTACGGCAGGACCAAATCAGAGAGGTAGGTAGGAGCAAGCCCATGTAATGCTTTGTAGGTTAGCAGTAAAACCTTGAAATCAGCCCTTGCTTTGACAGGAAGCCAGTGTAGAGAGGCTAGCACTGGAGTAATATGATCAAATTTTTTGGTTCTAGTCAGGATTCTAGCAGCCGTATTTAGCACTAACTGAAGTTTATTTAGTGCTTTATCCGGGTAGCCGGAAAATAGAGCATTGCAGTAGTCTAACCTAGAAGTGACAAAAGCATGGATTAATTTTTCTGCATCATTTTTGGACAGAAAGTTTCTGATTTTTGCAATGTTACGTAGATGGAAAAAAGCTGTCCTCGAAATGGTCTTGATATGTTCTTCAAAAGAGAGATCAGGGTCCAGAGTAACGCCGAGGTCCTTCACAGTTTTATTTGAGACGACTGTACAACCATTAAGATTAATTGTCAGATTCAACAGAAGATCTCTTTGTTTCTTGGGACCTAGAACAAGCATCTCTGTTTTGTCCGAGTTTAATAGTAGAAAGTTTGCAGCCATCCACTTCCTTATGTCTGAAACACATGCTTCTAGCGAGGGCAATTTTGGGGCTTCACCATGTTTCATTGAAATGTACAGCTGTGTGTCATCCGCATAGCAGTGAAAGTTTACATTATGTTTTCGAATAACATCCCCAAGAGGTAAAATATATAGTGAAAACAATAGTGGTCCTAAAACAGAACCTTGAGGAACACCGAAATGTACAGTTGATTTGTCAGAGGACAAACCATTCACAGAGACAAACTGATATCTTTCCGACAGATAAGATCTAAACCAGGCCAGAACTTGTCCGTGTAGACCAATTTGGGTTTCCAATCTCTCCAAAAGAATGTGGTGATCGATGGTATCAAAAGCAGCACTAAGGTCTAGGAGCACGAGGACAGATGCAGAGCCTCGGTCCGATGCCATTAAAATGTCATTTACCACCTTCACAAGTGCCGTCTCAGTGCTATGATGGGGTCTAAAACCAGACTGAAGCATTTCGTATACATTGTTTGTCTTCAGGAAGGCAGTGAGTTGCTGCGCAACAGCATACTCTAAAATCTTTGAGAGGAATGGAAGATTCGATATAGGCCGATAGTTTTTTATATTTTCTGGGTCAAGGTTTGGCTTTTTCAAGAGAGGCTTTATTACTGCCACTTTTAGTGAGTTTGGTACACATCCAGTGGATAGAGAGCCGTTTATTATGTTCAACATAGGAGGGCCAAGCACAGGAAGCAGCTCTTTCAGTAGTTTAGTTGGAATAGGGTCCAGTATACAGCTTGAAGGTTTAGAGGCCATGATTATTTTCATCATTGTGTCAAGAGATATAGTACTAAAACACTTGAGCGTCTCTCTTGATCCTAGGTCCTGGCAGAGTTGTGCAGACTCAGGACAACTGAGGTTTGGAGGAATACGCAGGTTTAAAGAGGAGTCCGTAATTTGCTTTCTAATAATCATAATCTTTTCCTCAAAGAAGTTCATGAATTTATCACTGCTAAAGTGAAAGTCATCCTCTCTTGGGGAATGCTGCTTTTTAGTTAGCTTTTCCACAGTATCAAAAAGGAATTTCGGATTGTTCTTATTTTCCTCAATTAAGTTAGAAAAATAGGACGATCGAGCAGCAGTAAGGGCTCTTCGGTACTGCACGGTACCGTCCTTCCAAGCTAGTCGGAAGACTTCCAGTTTGGTGTGGCGCCATTTCCGTTCCAATTTTCTGAAGCTTGCTTCAGAGCTCGGGTATTTTCTGTGTACCAGGGAGCTAGTTTCTTATGAGACATTTTTTTAGTTTTTAGGGGTGCAACTGCATCTAGGGTATTGCGCAAGGTTAAATTGAGATCCTCAGTTAGGTGGTTAACGGATTTTTGTCCTCTGGCGTCCTTGGGTAGGCAGAGGGAGTCTGGAAGGGCATCAAGGAATCTTTGTGTTGTCTGTGAATTTATAGCACGACTTTTGATGTTCCTTGGTTGGGGTCTGAGCAGATTATTTGTTGCAATTGCAAACGTAATAAAATGGTGGTCCGATAGTCCAGGATTATGAGGAAAAACATTAAGATCCACAACATTTATTCCATGGGACAAAACTAGGTCCAGCGTATGACTGTGACAGTGAGTGGGTCCAGAGACATGTTGGACAAACCCACTGAGTCGATGATGGCTCCAAAAGCCTTTTGGAGTGGGTCTGTGGACTTTTCCATGTGAATATTAAAGTCACCAAAGATTAGAATATTATCTGCAATGACTACAAGGTCTGATAGGAATTCAGGGAACTCAGTGAGAAACGCTGTATATGGCCCAGGAGGCCTGTAAACAGTAGCTATAAAAGTGATTGAGTAGGCTGCATAGATTTCATGACTAGAAGCTCAAAAGACAAAAACGTCATTTTTTTTTTTGTAAATTGAAATTTGCTATCGTAAATGTTAGCAACACCTCCGCCTTTGCGGGATGCACGGGGGATATGGTCACTAGTGTAGCCAGGAGGTGAGGCCTCATTTAACACAGTAAATTCATCAGGCTTAAGCCATGTTTCAGTCAGGCCAATCACATCAAGATTATGATCAGTGATTAGTCCTTCTGTAGCTCAGTTGGTAGAGCATGGCGCTTGTAACGCCAGGGTAGTGGGTTCGATCCCCGGGACCACCCATACGTAGAATGTATGCACACATGACTGTAAGTCGCTTTGGATAAAAGCGTCTGCTAAATGGCATATATTATTATTATTATTATTAGTTCATTGACTATAATTGCCTTTGAAGTAAGGGATCTAACATTAAGTAGCCCTATTTTGAGATGTGAGGTATCATGATCTCTTTCAGTAATGACAGGAATGGAGGTGGTCTTTATCCTAGTGAGATTGCTAAGGCGAACACCGCCATGTTTAGTTTTGCCCAACCTAGGTCGAGGCACAGACACGGTCTCAATGGTGATAGCTGAGCTGACTACACTGACTATGCTAGTGGCAGACTCCACTATGCTGGCAGGCTGGCTAATAGCCTGCTGCCTGGCCTGCACCCTATTTCATTGTGGAGCTAGAGGAGTTAGAGCCCTGTCTATGTTGGCAGATAAGATGAGAGCACCCCTCCAGCTAGGATGGAGTCCGTCACTCCTCAGCAGGTCAGGCTTGGTCCTGTTTGTGGGTGAGTCCCAGAAAGAGGGCCAATTATCTACAAATTCTATCTTTTGGGAGGGGCAGAAAACAGTTTTCAACCAGCGATTGAGTTGTGAGACTCTGCTGTAGAGCTCATCACTCCCCTAACTGGGAGGGGGCCAGAGACAATTACTCGATGCCGACACATCTTTCTAGCTGATATTGCACGCAGAAGCTATGTTGCGCTTGGTGATCTCTGACTGTTTCATCCTAACATCGTTGGTGCCGACGTGGATAACAATATCTCTATACTCTCTACACTCGCCAGTTTTAGCTTTAGCCAGCACCATCTTCAGATTAGCCTTAACGTCGGTAGCCCTGCCCCCGGGTAAACAGTGTATGATCGCTGGATGATTCGCTTTAAGTCTAATACTGCGGGTAATGGAGTCGCCAATGACTAGAGTTTTCAATTTGTCAGAAGCTTCGGCGTCTCAGACCCCGTAACGGGAGGAGTAGGGACCAGAGAAGACTCGGTCTCTGACTCCGACCCGCTGCTTAATGGGGAAAACCGGTTGAAAGTTTCTGTCTGCTGAATGAGCGACACCGGTTGAGCGTTCCTACAGCATTTCCTTCCAGAAACCGTGAGAAAGTTGTCCGGCTGCGGGGACTGTGCCAGGGGATTTATACTACTATCTGTACTTACTGGTGGCACAGACGCTGTTTCATCCTTTCCTACACTGAAATTACCCTTGCCTAACGATTGCGTCTGAAGCTGGGCTTGCAGTACAGCTATCCTCGCCGTAAGGCGAGCACAGCGGCTGCAATTAGAAGGCATCATGTTAATGTTACTACTTAGCTTCGGCTGTTGGAGGTCCTGACGAATCGTGTCCAGATAAAGCGTCCGGAGTGAAAAAGTTGAGGAAAAAATAAATAAATATATGAACGGTAATTAAAAAGTGAAACCCGTAAAGTTGTCAGGTAGCAAAATAGGTTGGCAACAAAACGCACAGCAATGTCTTGCACACGTGCTTCAGCTGTGCACTGTGGTATTGGACCGATGCCCATCTTTGATGGAGATACATAAGGGTTAAAGTGGAGAGAACCGTTTTAAAACCTGTGTTCGATTGGTTGATTTTGGAGAGCGTTGTTCGCAATTTTGGCATTTTTTTCGCTAAGGGCATAATTAGGGTTGGTTTTGCTGCTGAGGCCAGAGATCAATCCTTTTATGGGTGGAGGTTCACTAATTAGCAGAGGAGTGGTAACCACCCCCTCTGAACAGAGATGAATCATTTTATGGGTGGAGGTTCACTAATTAGCAGAGGAGTGGTGACCACCCCCTCTGAACAGAGATGAATCCTTTTATGGGTGGAGGTTCACTAATTAGCAGAGCAGTGGTGACCACCCCCTCTGAACAGAGATGAATCCTTTTATGGGTGGAGGTTCACTAATTAGCAGAGGAGTGGTGACCACCCCCTCTGAACAGAGATGAATCCTTTTATGGGTGGAGGTTCACTAATTAGCAGAGGAGTGGTGACCACCCCCTCTGAACAGAGATGAATCCTTTTATGGGTGGAGGTTCACTAATTAGCAGAGCAGTGGTGACCACCCCCTCTGAACAGAGATGAATCCTTTTATTGGTGGAGGTTCACTAATTAGCAGAGGAGTGGTGACCACCCCCTCTGAACAGAGATGAATCCTTTTATGGGTGGAGGTTCACTAATTAGCAGAGGAGTGGTGACCACCCCCTCTGAACAGAGATGAATCCTTTTATGGGTGGAGGTTCACTAATTAGCAGAGGAGTGGTGACCACCCCCTCTGAACAGAGATGAATCATTTTATGGGTGGAGGTTCACTAATTAGCAGAGGAGTGGTGACCACCCCCTCTGAACAGAGATGAATCCTTTTATGGGTGGAGGTTCACTAATTAGCAGAGCAGTGGTGACCACCCCTCTGAACAGAGATGAATCCTTTTATGGGTGGAGGTTCACTAATTAGCAGAGGAGTGGTGACCACCCCCTCTGAACAGAGATGAATCCTTTTATGGGTGGAGGTTCACTAATTAGCAGAGGAGTGGTGACCACCCCTCTGAACAGAGATGAATCCTTTTATGGGTGGAGGTTCACTAATTAGCAGAGCAGTGGTGACCACCCCCTCTGAACAGAGATGAATCCTTTTATTGGTGGAGGTTCACTAATTAGCAGAGGAGTGGTGACCACCCCCTCTGAACAGAGATGAATCCTTTTATGGGTGGAGGTTCACTAATTAGCAGAGGAGTGGTGACCACCCCCTCTGAACAGAGATGAATCCTTTTATGGGTGGAGGTTCACTAATTAGCAGAGGAGTGGTGACCACCCCCTCTGAACAGAGATCAATCCTTTTTTTATTTTTTTATTTTTTTTTATTTTACCTTTATTTAACCAGGCAAGTCAGTTAAGAACATATTCTTATTTTCAATGACGGCCTGGGAACAGTGGGTTAACTGCCTGTTCAGGGGCAGAACGACAGATTTGTACCTTGTCAGCTCGGGGGTTTGAACTGGCAACCTTCCGGTTACTAGTCCAACGCTCTAACCACTAGGCTACGCTGGGTGGAGGTTCACTAATTAGCAGAGGAGTGGTGACCACCCCCTCTGAAAGCTTGCACATTATTTGAAAAAAATTTAGGAAAAATGTCCCTATTTGTTTTTTAAAGTTTGGGTTTGGAATTCTTTTGAAGCTGCAAAGATAAAATATAAAATCTATTTATAGATGTTAACGATCCATCAGTACTGTAGCAGTAATGTGGGAGTTGGACATGTATGAATTTGCAAAAGAAGATTTGATTAATTAATCAGTGATAATGATTAATCATACCTGGATAGGCTATCTGGGAATTAAACTTTATTTAACCTGAGAAGTTGGTTTATCTAGGTTAATATGGGAAGTTTAAGTGTCTCATTTGATTGGAAGAACCTTAAGGTATATTCGACAATTGAACTTATTAAATTGAATGAGACGATGATATCCAATCAATGGAGATTGTCTGGATTATCAAAAGTGTAAATAGTAGTTCAAATGTTAGGATACATTCACCACTAGGTTCACTTCTCCCTAAGGCCGAAGCCACATGGGATTCCTGCTGAAGACGGAACTCCCTTCAGTACTGGGTAGTTTGTACTGAGCTTTGCACAAGCAAATGTTTATTCTTCACCAGAGGTCACTGATAGCACACGCTGAAATCAAACGGAAGTACAAAGGTGGGACTTCCGTCACGCAAGGCTGAGGAATTTCAACGCAACACAGGAAAAACAAAATGTCTGCTTTCCCTTTGTTAGCTTTAGCATCTAGTGCTTAGCTAATCCTATTTGTACCAAAGTCACACTTCCAAGCACACAATAGGGTTCCCTTCGGCCAGGGAACTGTTTTATGCAATGTTTTGCCGGAAAGCGCGGTAAACAAAGACATACACCGTTGTTCTACTCATGATACTGAGAATGTGAGGGACAGAGAGATAGTTATCGCTGGTCAAGCTAATAACTTCTCAAATTTCAGTCGGCTGCACCTGTGTCCAAGCTCGAAATTAATAATGACCGAGTCTACCTGGTTCTGAAACACGGGAGGCAGATATACCACTATGTTTGGCCAAACACTCTATTTCTCAAATGTATATAAGTAGCTGGATCGTGTCCTAGTACTAGAAATGTATAGCTAACTCTACCCACTGGCTACGTCAGAGAACAACACGGAGGCAGCCTCCAAAACAGACACACACACAGCTCACCAGTCTACAACTCCAATAATGTGTCTAATAAACTGGGTGTATTGTGTAATCTGATTTTCAATTTTATATAGGCTGAATCAAAATGAAAGCGTCATCCTATTTTAGATTCCTCACACGGTGTCACGCCCTGGTCGAAGTATAGTATGTTTGTCTTCATTTATTTGGCCAGGCCAGGGTGTGACATGGGTTTTTGTGGTGCGTTTTTGTCTTGGGGTTTTGTGGGGTGTCTAGCATAGTCTATGGATGCCCGAGGCGGTTCTCAATCAGAGTCAGGTGATTATCGTTGTCTCTGATTGGGAACCATATTTAGGCAGCCATATTCTTTGAGTGTTTTGTGGGTGATTGTTCCTGTCTCTGTGTTTAGTTGTCACCAGATAGGCTGTATAGGTTTTCACGTTCCGTTTGTTGTTTTTGTATTGTTCGTGTTTTTTCATCTATTAAAGATGTATCAAACTAACCACGCTGCATTTTGGTCCGACTCTCTTTCGACGGAAGAAGACCGTAACACACGGTGTGTCATGTTGTGTCTTTACTATGGATTAAATTATATATGACATGAACTTTTATCAAATCAATTCTCTGTTATTAATATTATCTGATTAAATTAATAATGTAAATGTAATTAACTAGGAAGTTGGAGCACCATGGAAGAACGTTTATAGAGCTGTTGTCTTCCGAATAAACTCTTAAAGACCTGGTCATCTTTTAAATCAATAGCAGTCAATTATTAATTGGCACCTTATTCAGTCTCATCTGAAGGTCGTAAAATTATTGGTTATATTCATGAACCCTGGCTAACAAGATTATTCAGCAATACAAAATCTGATTTAATTATTTATTTACTAAATACCTAGATAATCACACAGAATTACATGTAGACAGGATGGATCATACATTGATTACTAATTATTTCATAAAAGAAAACGTCCCTAGCGGACAAATCCAAAATGACGGCTGGTTACACGAAGAAAGGGGGTTGGGGTTGAAAGAAAGAGCGGGAAGATTGAGGAACAAAATGATTGGGTCTCTATTGGACCTTATAAAGCTATGGTATCGTAAATACAGAGTCTTATGCATTCTAAATAACTGCCCATTCGGAAAAGGAAAATGCAAGAAATATATTAATTCTGAGCTGTGCTTCGATAGATTGGTCAAGGATGGAAGGCTGGGTTTCCTAGCAGATATCTCCCTTGTAAATGAAGAATATTTCTGGGCAGATACTTTGTAGTCCGTGCCTCGTGTGGTAGAACGGATACATTGTAGTACCCTGTCGTTCTGAAGAGATTTTCCATCCTTTCCTAGGCCACGCCCATTTACAGCTGCTTCTGATAACTCAACATCTAGGATGTATCACTTCCTTAGTGAAAAAGAGTTCAAAGTTCATACCAAGTTGCCATACTAAACTCATGCTATATTCTGGCTGGTGTAGTCAAAATTCTTCCTTCCAGCGTGGCGATCATCACTTCCATGTTGAAATTAGCCCTTTTAAACATATGGACATCAGTCCTCACGTAATCCGGAACACAATGTTAATTTTGTTAGGTTGTAGTCTTTCAACCATTAGTAACCACAGCTCACGCTGGGGTTGGCTTAGTCCGCCGTGAATTGGGTCACGGGGGGCTCTTATAGAAATGTAGAAAAGGGGATGGTTCATAATTTCCAACCAATGCCTATTCACAAGGGCGTGGCCACTGAGTGAGCATTTTTTGCTTATGAAAACAATTCTCTCATTTAAAAAAACTAAAGTTACACTTAATCTTTTCACCAATAGTTTCTTATTTAAATATTTAAATTGCACAACAATTCCAAGTGAATCTGATAACTAGAATGTGTAGACTTTCCAAATAACAGTATGTAGTCCTATCATTAGATATAATGTCTCAGACGACAACTAATCGGACATCATAATCTTTAAGTACCAACGGACACTTTCAACTGGTTGGATTACCGAAATATTGTTCCATTCCCAACCTTTTGATGTTACCATACTCTCTCTATGTTAATTAACAACGGGCTTTCCAAGAGTCCATTCTGTAGAGTAGAGAGAGAAAAGGGGGAAAGGTATTTATGGGGGTCATAAACCTCCCCAACAGGGCCACGTCATGACACTGGAGAGAGAGAAACCAATTATTGAGATTGACAAGAGGAAGATTTATGGCACCCTCTCTCTCAGGTGACCTATTTCATTATATTATGGCACCCTCTCTCTCCGGTGACGTATTTCATTATATTATGACACCCTCTCTCTCAGGTGACGTATTTCATTATATTATGGCACCCTCTCTCTCAGGTGATGTATTTCATTATATTATGACACCCTCTCTCTCAGGTGACATATTTCATTATATTATGACACCCTCTCTCTCAGGTGACCTATTTCATTATATTATGGCACCCTCTCTCTCAGGTGACGTATTTCATTATATTATGGCACCCTCTCTCTCAGGTGACCTATTTCATTATATTATGGCACCCTCTCTCTCAGGTGACGTATTTCATTATATTATGGCACCCTCTCTCTCAGGTGACGTATTTCATTATATTATGGCACCCTCTCTCTCAGGTGACCTATTTCATTATATTATGGCACCCTCTCTCTCCAGTGACGTATTTCATTATATTATGGCACCCTCTCTCTCAGGTGACCTATTTCATTATATTATGGCACCCTCTCTCTCCAGTGACGTATTTCATTATATTATGGCACCCTCTCTCTCCAGTGACGTATTTCATTATATTATGGCACCCTCTCTCTCAGGTGACGTATTTCATTATATTATGGCACCCTCTCTCTCCAGTGACGTATTTCATTATATTATGGCACCCTCTCTCTCCAGTGACGTATTTCATTATATTATGGCACCCTCTCTCTCCAGTGACGTATTTCATTACATTATGGCACCCTCTCTCTCCAGTGACGTATTTCATTATATTATGGCACCCTCTCTCTCCAGTGACGTATTTCATTATATTATGGCACCCTCTCTCTCCAGTGACGTATTTCATTATATTATGGCACCCTCTCTCTCCAGTGATGTATTTCATTATATTATGACACCCTCTCTCTCAGGTGAAGTATTTCATTATATTATGGCACCCTCTCTCTCCAGTGACGTATTTCATTACATTATGGCACCCTCTCTCTCCAGTGACGTATTTCATTATATTATGGCACCCTCTCTCTCCAGTGACGTATTTCATTATATTATGGCACCCTCTCTCTCCAGTGACGTATTTCATTATATTATGGCACCCTCTCTCTCCAGTGATGTATTTCATTATATTATGGCACCCTCTCTCTCCAGTGACGTATTTCATTATATTATGGCACCCTCTCTCTCCAGTGACGTATTTCATTATATTATGACACCCTCTCTCTCCAGTGACGTATTTCATTATATTATGGCACCCTCTCTCTCCAGTGATGTATTTCATTATATTATGACACCCTCTCTCTCAGGTGAAGTATTTCATTATATTATGGCACCCTCTCTCTCCAGTGACGTATTTCATTATATTATGGCACCCTCTCTCTCCAGTGATGTATTTCATTATATTATGACACCCTCTCTCTCCAGTGACGTATTTCATTATATTATGGCACCCTCTCTCTCCAGTGACGTATTTCATTACATTATGGCACCCTCTCTCTCCAGTGACGTATTTCATTATATTATGGCACCCTCTCTCTCCAGTGACGTATTTCATTATATTATGGCACCCTCTCTCTCCAGTGACGTATTTCATTATATTATGACACCCTCTCTCTCCAGTGACGTATTTCATTACATTATGGCACCCTCTCTCTCCAGTGATGTATTTCATTATATTATGGCACCCTCTCTCTCCAGTGACGTATTTCATTACATTATGACACCCTCTCTCTCCAGTGACGTATTTCATTACATTATGACACCCTCTCTCTCCAGTGACGTATTTCATTATATTATGGCACCCTCTCTCTCCAGTGACGTATTTCATTACATTATGACACCCTCTCTCTCCAGTGACGTATTTCATTATATTATGGCACCCTCTCTCTCCAGTGACGTATTTCATTATATTATGGCACCCTCTCTCTCCAGTGACGTATTTCATTATATTATGACACCCTCTCTCTCAGGTGAAGTATTTCATTATATTATGGCACCCTCTCTCTCCAGTGACGTATTTCATTATAGTATGGCACCCTCTCTCTCCAGTGATGTATTTCATTATATTATGACACCCTCTCTCTCCAGTGACGTATTTCATTATATTATGACACCCTCTCTCTCCAGTGACGTATTTCATTATATTATGACACCCTCTCTCTCAGGTGAAGTATTTCATTATATTATGGCACCCTCTCTCTCCAGTGACGTATTTCATTATATTATGGCACCCTCTCTCTCCAGTGATGTATTTCATTATATTATGACACCCTCTCTCTCCAGTGACGTATTTCATTATATTATGACACCCTCTCTCTCCAGTGACGTATTTCATTATATTATGACACCCTCTCTCTCAGGTGAAGTATTTCATTATATTATGGCACCCTCTCTCTCCAGTGACGTATTTCATTATATTATGGCACCCTCTCTCTCCAGTGATGTATTTCATTATATTATGACACCCTCTCTCTCCAGTGACGTATTTCATTATATTATGACACCCTCTCTCTCCAGTGACGTATTTCATTATATTATGGCACCCTCTCTCTCAGGTGACCTATTTCATTATATTATGGCACCCTCTCTCTCAGTGACGTATTTCATTATATTATGGCACCCTCTCTCTCCAGTGACGTATTTCATTACATTATGGCACCCTCTCTCTCCAGTGATGTCCAGTGATGTACTTCATTATATTATGACACCCTCATTATATTATGACACCCTCTCTCTCAGGTGACGTATTTCATTATATTATGACACCCTCTCTCTCAGGTGACCTATTTCATTATATTATGACACCCTCTCTCTCAGTGACGTATTTCATTATATTATGGCACCCTCTCTCTCAGGTGACCTATTTCATTATATTATGACACCCTGACGTATTTCTCTCTCAGGTGACGTATTTCATTATATTATGGCACCCTCTCTCCCCAGTGACGTATTTCATTATATTATGGCACCCTCTCTCTCAGATGACCTATTTCATTATATTATGGCACCCTCTCTCTCAGGTGAAGTATTTGACTATTTTATGGCACCCTCTCTCTCAGGTGACCTATTTCATTATATTATGGCACCCTCTCTCTCAGGTGACGTATTTCATTATATTATGGCACCCTCTCTCTCAGGTGACCTATTTCATTATATTATGACAACCTCTCTCTCAGGTGACGTATTTCATTATATTATGGCACCCTCTCTCCCCGGTGACGTATTTCATTATATTATGGCACCCTCTCTCTCAGATGACCTATTTCATTATATTATGGCACCCTCTCTCTCAGGTGAAGTATTTGACTATTTTATGGCACCCTCTCTCTCAGGTGACGTATTTCATTATATTATGGCACCCTCTCTCTCCGGTGACGTATTTCATTATATTATGGCACCCTCTCTCTCAGGTGACGTATTTCATCATATTATGGCACCCTCTCTCTCCAGTGATGTATTTCATTATATTATGACACCCTCTCTCTCCAGTGACGTATTTCATTATATTATGACACCCTCTCTCTCCAGTGACGTATTTCATTATATTATGGCACCCTCTCTCTCAGGTGACCTATTTCATTATATTATGGCACCCTCTCTCTCCAGTGACGTATTTCATTATATTATGGCACCCTCTCTCTCCAGTGACGTATTTCATTACATTATGGCACCCTCTCTCTCCAGTGACGTATTTCATTATATTATGGCACCCTCTCTCTCCAGTGACGTATTTCATTATATTATGGCACCCTCTCTCTCCAGTGATGTATTTCATTATATTATGACACCCTCTCTCTCAGGTGAAGTATTTCATTATATTATGGCACCCTCTCTCTCAGGTGACGTATTTCATTATATTATGGCACCCTCTCTCTCCAGTGACGTATTTCATTATATTATGGCACCCTCTCTCTCCAGTGATGTATTTCATTATATTATGACACCCTCTCTCTCAGGTGACCTATTTCATTATATTATGACACCCTCTCTCTCAGGTGACCTATTTCATTATATTATGACACCCTCTCTCTCCAGTGACGTATTTCATTATATTATGGCACCCTCTCTCTCAGGTGACCTATTTCATTATATTATGACACCCTCTCTCTCAGGTGCCGTATTTCATTATATTATGGCACCCTCTCTCCCCGGTGACGTATTTCATTATATTATGGCACCCTCTCTCTCAGATGACCTATTTCATTATATTATGGCACCCTCTCTCTCAGGTGAAGTATTTGACTATTTTATGGCACCCTCTCTCTCAGGTGACGTATTTCATTATATTATGGCACCCTCTCTCTCAGATGACGTATTTCATTATATTATGACACCCTCTCTCTCAGGTGACCTATTTCATTATATTATGACACCCTCTCTCTCAGGTGACGTATTTCATTATATTATGGCACCCTCTCTCTCAGGTGACGTATTTCATTATATTATGGCACCCTCTCTCTCAGGTGAAGTATTTGACTATTTTATGGCACCCTCTCTCTCAGGTGACCTATTTCATTATATTATGGCACCCTCTCTCTCAGGTGAAGTATTTGACTATTTTATGGCACCCTCTCTCTCAGGTTACGTATTTCATTATATTATGGCACCCTCTCTCTCAGGTGACGTATTTCATTATATTATGGCACCCTCTCTCTCAGGTGAAGTATTTGACTATTTTATGGCACCCTCTCTCTCAGGTGACCTATTTCATTATATTATGGCACCCTCTCTCTCAGGTGAAGTATTTGACTATTTTATGGCACCCTCTCTCTCAGGTTACGTATTTCATTATATTATGGCACCCTCTCTCTCAGGTGACCTATTTCATTATATTATGGCACCCTCTCTCTCAGGTGAAGTATTTGACTATTTTATGGCACCCTCTCTCTCAGGTGACGTATTTCATTATATTATGGCACCCTCTCTCTCAGGTTACGTATTTCATTATATTATGACACCCTCTCTCTCGGGTGACCTATTTCATTATATTATGGCACCCTCTCTCTCAGGTTACGTATTTCATTATATTATGGCACCCTCTCTCTCAGGTGACCTATTTCATTATATTATGGCACCCTCTCTCTCAGGTGATGTATTTCATTATATTATGACACCCTCTCTCTCAGGTGACCTATTTCATTATATTATGACACCCTCTCTCTCAGGTGACCTATTTCATTATATTATGACACCCTCTCTCTCAGATGACCTATTTCATTATATTATGACACCCTCTCTCTCAGGTGACCTATTTCATTATATTATGGCACCCTCTCTCTCAGGTGACGTATTTCATTACATTATGACACCCTCTCTCTCAGGTTACGTATTTCATTATATTATGACACCCTCTCTCTCAGGTGACCTATTTCATTATATTATGGCACCCTCTCTCTCAGGTTACGTATTTCATTATATTATGGCACCCTCTCTCTCAGGTGACGTATTTCATTATATTATGGCACCCTCTCTCTCAGATGACCTATTTCATTATATTATGACACCCTCTCTCTCAGGTTACGTATTTCATTATATTATGGCACCCTCTCTCTCAGGTGACGTATTTCATTATATTATGACACCATCTCTCTTAGGTGATGTATTTCATTATATTATGGCACCCTCTCTCTCAGGTGACGTATTTCATTATATTATGGCACCCTCTCTCTCAGGTGACGTATTTCATTATATTATGGCACCCTCTCTCTCAGGTGACGTATTTCATTATATTATGGCACCCTCTCTCTCAGGTGACCTATTTCATTATATTATGACACCCTCTCTCTCAGGCAGTGGTGACCCGTCATTTTGAGCCTCACATTTTTTGGGTGCATAAATGCATGTCACATATCAGTGCAAACAACGTCAAAATATATATAATTGAGTTAATAATGCCACATACATACATACATGGTCTCTTTTTTGTTTTCTTGAGTAAGGCAGCTCCAAAATGCAGGTAAAATGAAGTCAAATCACATTATATCTACAGTAGCTTTGATTGGACTGATCATGTTAACATCACACTTTCAAAATCTTAGCTAGTAGCGATCATCATGAATCAAGTCAACAATCTACTGGCAAATCATTTTTAATCCTTGTCATATGAAGAGAAATAATGAAGAGAAAGTATAGATTAGACGTATCGGTGCTGAGCAGCCATTGGACATAAACATTACACAACAAGTTGGAAATTGAATTTTCAACAAAGAGTGGTTTGGAAGGAATCAGTGGCTAACTGCAAGCATTGCATAGCAATCATTAGCCTAACATTCAGTGGAGTGGCTGTGTGGTCCCAAGTCTAATATTAAGGGATCTTTTCCTAGTTTAAAATGATAAACATTCAACATTGGCCATGTAAGAGGCCTACTGGGTGGCGCAGTGGTCTAAGGCACTGCATCACAGTGCTAGCTGTGCCGCCAGAGACTCTCGGTTTAAGCCCAGGCTCCTAGAGTTGTTAGGAAGGGTTTGGCTGGTAGGGATATCCTTGTCTCATTGCACACTAGTGACTCCTGTGGGGGCCGGGCACAGCGCACGCTTGGCCAGGTCGCCAGGTGCACAGTGTCTCCCCCAACACATTGGTGAGGTTGGCTTTTGGGTTGGATGCGCGCTGTGTTAAGAAGCTTGGTTGGGTTGTGTTTTGCAGGACGCATGGCTTTTGACCTTCGTCTCTCCCGAGCCTATAGTTGTAGCAATGAGACAAGATAGTAACTACTAACAATTGGATACCATGAAATTGGGGAGAAAAAGGGGGTAAAAAAATAGCTGTGTTTAGCAGTGGTATAGTGCAATTAATGTATTGTTTTGTGTAGTGGCTTTGCTGTCATGTATTCCACAATGTTTTATTTCCCCCTCCAAGATTTCCATGATAAAATCGCCACTGCTCTCATGTAATGGATTTGATTCTATTATGGCACCCTCTCTCTCAGTTGAATCCATCTCTTGCAGATGGGTCCCCCCATAAAAAAACTAAAAAACAATGCTTATTTCCAAGATCTGTGTGCATGGGCCTTGAAAAATGTGCATTATGAATTTTGTGGGGGCAAGAGTTGTATTCAAGTGAACATACATCTCAACACAAGTAGCCTTAGACTGGAGGATGAAGGGGGCCTGTATACAGAAACCTCGGATGCTCCTACTTCTGTTTTTTTTTTAAATAACTAGGCAAGTCAATTGTGCGCCACCCTACGGGATTCCCAATCACAGCCGGTTGTGATTGAGCATGGAATCGAAACAGGGTCTGTAGTGACGCCTCTCAACACCGAGGCGCAGTGCATTAGACCGCTGCGCCACTCGGGAGCCCAACGCTATGTAATGTCATGTGGCTTTGGGTTCATTAAAATGCAACGTCTATCTGCGACACGAAGACAGCGGATTGCCTTACTCGATCTCCGTCTCTCCTCCAGAAACAAAACGCTCGAAATACTGATTTGTAGAATGCAGACTTCAGCACCTTGGAGAGTTCCAAGAGCCTCGCGCCTTCGAGCGTTTGACTTCACGAGTCCTTCGCAATTATACAGGGCGATTCAAAAAGACACACACAGTAGCCTATAGTGCGCAATAATGGCAAAATAGACACCAACATTTGTTTTTTGTTTATGTATAATTTGTACATTAAAGATCCAGTAATGAACAGTAGATGGTAAAGCGTGTTGGATGTGAAAACAGACACATAGTGGCTTGATAACACACATATTCAAATTGTCGGAACTTAAAAAAACGTAGGCCGTGTGTGTGTGTGTGTGTGTGTGTGTGTGTGTGTGTGTGTGTGTGTGTGTGTGTGTGTGTGTGTGTGTGTGTGTGTGTGTGTGTGTGTGTGTGTGTGTGTGTGTGTGTGTGTGTGTGTGTGTGTGTGTGGGAGGGAGGGAGGGAGAACGAGAGAGAGACTGAACGGAGCGAAAAGAGAGAGAGCGATTCAGGGTTGTCATTGAGGAGAGAATTTGACGGGGCACATAGCCTGTAGATGGCAGGAGTGGCCTTCTACACTGCTACTTAGTCCTGGAAATAACTCAACTTTAGAGTTGAAAAGGGAATTTGAATCCGGGCAGATGCAATGTATCTTCTGATTCAAACGCGGTAGAATTATGCAGCTGGTTTACATCGGAATGGTGTCACCAGTATTTGAGAGGATGGCTTTATGCCAGGGTAATTTCACGAAATTACGATTAAATAACTGCAATTAGTTACATAGGTTACATCGATTATTCCATTATAATTCAACAACGAATGGCACCATTGAAATGGAAAGGAGATATTTTATTGAATCATCATTCCTTTACCTAACAGAACTCACTTATTATTAAGTTTGGTGTCATTTTCTCATGAAAAGTGTTGTCAAGAAGTACGTCTACATGGCAACAACAACTATACATTCGATTTAGGATTTTGTGAAAGAAAAGAAAAATGATTGGTTAAAGATTAGCCTATCATAGCCTAGACTCGGCACTGAGAAGATCTGATATATGTATTTACACTGAACACAAATATAAACGCAACATGCAACCATTTTAAAGATTTTTCTGCATTACAGTTAATATACGGAAATCAGTCAATTTAAATAAATTCATACGGCCCTAATCTATGGATTTCACAGGGGCACTGCAATAGGTGGGCCTGGGAGGACATAGGCCCACCCACTTGGGAGCCAGGCCAGGCCAAGCCAATCAGAATGAGTTTTCCCCAACAAATGGGCTTTATTACAGACAGAAATACTCCACGGCATCTTTTCTTGGTCCCAGCACAAGGTGCACCTGTGTAATGATCATGCTGTTTAATCAGTTTCTTGATATGCCACATGTCAGGTGTATGGATTATATTGACAAAGGAGAAATGCTCACTAACAGGGACATAAACAAAGTTGCGCACAACATTTGAGATAAATAATGTTTTTGCGCAGTATGGAAAATGTCAGGGATCTTTTATTTCTGCTCGTGAAACATGGGACCAGCATTTTACATGTTGCGTTTCTATTTTCGTTTCCGTGGGAATGCACTTGACTATTGTGGTTCATGATTGTTTTTATTTGATGGCTATGTCACTGTCTCTGCTCATGTGGTGAGATATTTTGACAGAAACACTAGATAAAAAAAAAACTTCAGTTTAAACAACCTACCAGCTCGCATGGAATCGAGCTGAGAGTTTTGCCCCTGTTGGTGAGATGGTTGAGTCCTCGTCAAGGTTGCTGTGGCATCCCAGCAACGCCGTTCACTTCGATCTGTGACCGCGCACCAGCCACCACGGAAGACACACTGCTACCGGCTCAGAAACGGAGGAGATTGAGAAGAGAATAACATGATAACAGATGACATAGAGGGATATCGAATCAGGTCGATGGACTTCTTAAAGCTTTTCAAGAGAGGATGTATTAGATGTGGTCCAGAGGACTTTTTCCAAGCTAAAAAAATGAGGATTAAAACTGGAGTTATATTTTGGAATCTCGTATTTTTTACGATGGTCACGTGTGCGCGAGGTAAGGAACAATCCTTTGATGTCTTATGCAGTAATTATGTCTTAATACTTTAAAAACATTTTTTTCTGGAGGGTGGTGTCTTCTTGTACGGGAAGATTCGGCTGTGCAGTAAAAAGGCATAAAAATAGGCTAGAGCTAAGGGGACGCATTTACTTGCCAGGCTTCCCGTTCAATGCAGGCATTGAGCGAGAGCTCAATAAATATTCTTGCCGTATGCTCAAGCGAATACGTGAGTTGCCTATGCCTATTAACCGGTGTATTGTTTAGGGGAGATTACGCATATGCATCTATATGCATCTTTTCTCGGTTACCGTAGAACCAATTCAAACTCGTCATCCACCTATTTTACTAAAAATAGGATTTCTGTAAATCGTTATACTGAAACTATATTTGTTAAAAAAAAGGAGAATGGTAAATGATGGAAGGTGCAAGCGCCTCTGTTTAAAAAAACGTGTGTTAGGCGCGTTAGTTACAATGTAGGAGACTACAGAGAAGGTTACAGACATATTCCTCATCTATCTGATTACCTCGGGTTTGAGGGAGAGAATATATAGCCCAAAAGGACATCGAGGGGTGGAAATTGGCATCTATTTAATCTACAATACTATTCCTCTTCCACAAAGGTTACATCATTGTGGGCGAGTGTTACGCCTACAACACCAAACAAAACGACGTCTTGATTTAAAACCTCACAACACCCTTTTTTGATAGACCTTTACCTAAACGGATAGACAAGCCTTCCCTCAGCCAATAGACTGTAGGCTTTGGTGGGCTGGGATTTAACTGTTGCGCGTTCCACATTGGCAAACACGGGTTGAATCAACGTTGTTTTCACGTCATTTCAAAGAAATTAGGTGGAACCAACGTGGAATGGAAGTTAAATTGACGTCTGTGCCCAGTGGGTCGGCACCAAACACAGCACGCAGCATACGACATCATTAATTGGCAAAACATTGGATTGATTATTTGAAGCCCATTGTAATCTTCAGGGTTTCTTATAGTACAATGTTGAAAACGGTTTTTGGGCTCTATTATTTGGGAAGGTTGTATGTCTCGAATCAAGCTGAGACAATACATTGCACCTGAGACAATATATTGATGAATCAAGATTTTAGAAGTGATTTGGACAATACTGTGTTTGCTGCATGTGTTGGTATAAGCAGTATTGGTTACAGTGATTTAGAGGGGACCCTGAACATGATACTTAGGGGGGTAGCCCAATTTTTTAAAAGATTTAGCCAATTTGGACATTGCAGCCGCCCAATCTAGCGGAAACCGCAAAAATGTCTCAATGGCAAAATGTGTATAATTGCATCAACATCTAGCCTTTTTGGGGCCCTATGCAATATTTGGTTGCAACTCTACACATTTTGCCATTGGATGGAGAGACATTTTTGCAGATATAAATCATATTTCCTGAAATCCAAGCAGGTTGATATTTATTATTATGAATCTTGCCTTGTAGGCAGAACTGAGCGATTTCTGCCAGCTGCAAAGTCCAAATTGGCTAAATCTTAATAATTTATGAACACAAAAAATATATTTTTGGTCTAAATTTAAGGTTAGAGTTAGGCATTAGGATCGGCAGTGTGGTTAAGGTTTAAAATGAGATGTTATTACTTTGTGGATGTGCCAGTTTAGTGTCCAGTCTGCAGAGCTGCCTTTAGGGCAAGATTCATGACAAGAAATGCCAGTGTGAAATTCTACACATTTTGCCATGAATTATGCCATTGATTTTTAAGTGAGAGTGGCTAATAAAATCAGTGGGGGCCCCCTGGAGGTCTGGCCCCTGGGCACGTAACCGTCATGCCTTGTCAGTAACTCAGTATTCTACTATTCTCAAAAGCATGTTGAGACACCGACTGAGTTAAAAATAAAATAATACTAATACTTGGGGTCAAGGGCCGCATGGAGCCGGCCCTGGGGTAGCCTACATCTGGTGTCGACATCTGCATGTCAACATTACCTGCCGCAGTTCAATTTGCATAGCCTATACCACTTTCTTGATCTAATGCTATTGCCACCTGATGCCCATCCCTCGTAGGCACACAACGGCAGTCATATAGGCTGTATGGTCGTCTCGTCATCATCTCTTTTCAGATCAGTAAGACATTTTCACTGTTGATACCCACTCAGTGGACTTTGCTTGATGTCTGATTAATATGCTACTGCGCACTTTGCATCCTGGTCACCCCAAGGCCTCTGTAAACAGCATTCATTATGACAGTTCAGAAAAGAAATGAACTGCCAGTCCGTAACACATCTCAAGAGGACAACATCGTTACCCTAACACATCTCCAGAGGACAACATCATTACCCTAACACATCTCCAGAGGACAACATAGTTACCCTAACACATCTCCAGAGGACAACATCGTTACCCTGACACATCTCCAGAGGACAACATCGTTACCCTAACACATCTCTAGAGGACAACATCATTACCCTGATACATCTCTAGAGGACAACATCGTTACCCTGACACATCTCTAGAGGACAACATCGTTACCCTGATACATCTCTAGAGGACAACATCGTTACCCTAACACATCTCCAGAGGACCACATCGTTACCCTAACACATCTCCAGAGGACAACATCGTTACCCTGACACATCTCCAGAGGACAACATCGTTACCCTAACACATCTCCAGAGGACCCCATCGTTACCCTAACACATCTCTAGAGGACAACATTGTTACCCTAACACATCTCCAGAGGACAACATCATTACCCTAACACATCTCCAGAGGACAACATCGTTACCCTGACACATCTCCAGAGGACAACATCGTTACCCTGACACATCTCCAGAGGACAACATCGTTACCCTGATACATCTCTAGAGGACAACATCGTTACCCTGACACATCTCCAGAGGACCCCATCGTTACCCTAACACATCTCCAGAGGACAACATCATTACCCTGATACATCTCTAGAGGACAACATCGTTACCCTGATACATCTCCAGAGGACAACATCGTTACCCTTACAAATCTCCAGAGGACAACATCGTTACCCTGATACATCTCCAGAGGACAACATCGTTACCCTAACACATCTCCAGAGGACAACATCGTTACCCTGACACATCTCCAGAGGACAACATCTTTACCCTAACACATCTCCGGAGGACAACATCATTACCCTAACACATCTCCAGAGGACAACATTGTTACCCTGACACATCTCCAGAGGACAACACCGTTACCCTGACACATCTCCAGAGGACAACACCGTTACCCTGACACATCTCCAGAGGACAACATCGTTACCCTGACACATCTCCAGAGGACAACATCGTTACCCTGACACATCTCCAGAGGACAACATCGTTACCCTAACACATCTCCAGAGGACAACATCGTTACCCTGATACATCTCCAGAGGACAACATCGTTACCCTAACACATCTCCAGAGGACAACATCGTTACCCTGACACATCTCCAGAGGACAACATCGTTACCCTGATACATCTCTAGAGGACAACATCGTTACCCTAACACATCTCCAGAGGACAACATCGTTACCCTGACACATCTCCAGAGGACAACATCGTTACCCTAACACATCTCCAGAGGACAACATCATTACCCTAACACATCTCCAGAGGACAACATCGTTACCCTGACACATCTCCAGAGGACAACATCGTTACCCTGACACATCTCCAGAGGACAACATCATTACCCTAACACATCTCCAGAGGACAACATCGTTACCCTGACACATCTCCAGAGGACAACATCGTTACCCTGACACATCTCCAGAGGACAACATCGTTACCCTGACACATCTCCAGAGGACAACATCATTACCCTAACACATCTCCAGAGGACAACATCGTTACCCTGACACATCTCCAGAGGACAACATCGTTACCCTGACACATCTCCAGAGGACAACATCGTTACCCTAACACATCTCCAGAGGACAACATCGTTACCCTGACACATCTCCAGAGGACAACATCGTTACCCTGACACATCTCCAGAGGACAACATCGTTACCCTGACACATCTCCAGAGGACAACATCGTTACCCTGACACATCTCCAGAGGACAACATCGTTACCCTGACACATCTCCAGAGGACAACATCGTTACCCTGACACATCTCCAGAGGACAACATCGTTACCCTGACACATCTCCAGAGGACAACATCGTTACCCTGACACATCTCCAGAGGACAACATCGTTACCCTGACACATCTCCAGAGGACAACATCGTTACCCTGACACATCTCCAGAGGACAACATCGTTACCCTGACACATCTCCAGAGGACAACATCGTTACCCTGACACATCTCCAGAGGACAACATCGTTACCCTAACACATCTCCAGAGGACAACATCGTTACCCTGACACATCTCCAGAGGACAACATCGTTACCCTAACACATCTCCAGAGGACAACATCGTTACCCTGACACATCTCCAGAGGACAACATCGTTACCCTAACACATCTCCAGAGGACCCCATCGTTACCCTGACACATCTCCAGAGGACAACATCGTTACCCTGACACATCTCCAGAGGACAACATCGTTACCCTAACACATCTCCAGAGGACCCCAACGTTACCCTAACACATCTCCAGAGGACAACATCGTTACCCTGACACATCTCCAGAGGACAACATCGTTACCCTAACACATCTCCAGAGGACCCCATCGTTACCCTAACACATCTCCAGAGGACAACATCGTTACCCTGACACATCTCCAGAGGACAACATCGTTACCGCTAGACAGTGAGGATATTTGGTGAAAAACTTAAGTTTAGGCAACTCTTTCCATCCTTGGTTCTATGGCTGGACAATAAAGTGATGCACGGTGGCAGTGTGAGGAGATCTGGACGATAATGAATGCTTTCCAGCAGCACACCCCTTCCCTCTCCCTATCAACACTGGATGATTTTGATACTCACATTGAATAATTATCAAGGAAAAATGTATTGTGTTGGTTCAGTTCCTATGAAGACAGTCAGAGGTAATTTGTGTGTAAATGTAGGCTCAACACCTGTTTATTAGAGGTGCTGGCTAGCGGAGTAGAACACCTGTTTATTAGAGGTGCTGGCTGGCGGAGTAGAACACCTGTTTATTAGAGGTGCTGGCTAGCGGAGTAGAACACCTGTTTATTAGAGGTGCTGGCTAGCGGAGTAGAACACCTGTTTATTAGAGGTGCTGGCTGGCGGAGTAGAACACCTGTTTATTAGAGGTGCTGGCTGGCGGAGTAGAACACCTGTTTATTAGAGGTGCTGGCTGGCGGAGTAGAACACCTGTTTATTAGAGGTGCTGGCTAGCGGAGTAGAACACCTGTTTATTAGAGGTGCTGGCTGGCGGAGTAGAACACCTGTTTATTAGAGGTGCTGGCTGGCGGAGTAGAACACCTGTTTAGCTGGCTAGCGGAGTAGAACACCTGTTTATTAGAGGTGCTGGCTGGGAGTAGAACACCTGTTTATTTGAGGTGCTGGCTAGAACACCTGTTTATTTGAGGTGCTGACTAGAGGAACACCTGTTTATTAGAGGTGCTGGCTGGAGTAGAACACCTGTTTATTAGAGGTGCTGGCTAGCGGAGTAGAACACCTGTTTATTAGAGGTGCTGGCTGGAGTAGAACACCTGTTTATTAGAGGTGCTGGCTAGTGGAGTAGAACACCTGTTTATTAGAGGTGCTGGCTAGTGGAGTAGAACACCTGTTTATTAGAGGTGCTAGCAGAGTAGAACACCTGTTTATTAGAGGTGCTGGCTAGCAGAGTAGAACACCTGTTTATTAGAGGTGCTGGCTAGCAGAGTAGAACACCTGTTTATTAGAGGTGCTGGCTAGTGGAGTAGAACACCTGTTTATTAGAGGTGCTAGCAGAGTAGAACACTTGAAACAGAAAAGGAGACCCTCACACTCTAGGAGCTCAGATGCTATAATGTAATAACCTGATAACCAACGTTTCAACAGACAAACTGTCTTCATCAAGGTATAAGGGTTTACCTTTGAATATATGTCATTATATCACTACTGAGCTATTCTCCCAGCCGTGCCCAGCCAGAACCCATTGTCCCACAGTGTTATTATCTGTGTCTATTAGCATGGTTGGACTCACACAGGCTGGCTAATAGACAAGACATGGTCATATTCAATATTTAGTATATTATGAGGTCACCAGGTGGAACCTAGAAGGATTGATTAATAAAACAGAGCAGGATTATGCCTGTGATTAGTACTGTGTTACACACACACACACACTCACTCACTCACTCACTCACTCACTCACTCACTCACTCACTCACTCACTCACTCACTCACTCTCACTCTCACTCTCACTCTCACTCTCACTCTCACTCTCACTCTCACTCTCTCTCTCTCTTTATTTCTTTGTAAAACATCCCATTGTGCTGACTGCTCTCCCTGCACATAAAAGAGCCCAGTTTGTTGTCATGGCGCAGGCAGGTGCAGAGTGCAGTCGTTACAGTCCCCAGTCTGCATTCACTTAGATATCCCACAGTGCTGTGACATTGGGAAGGGGAAACGTGTGTGTGTCCGTGTGTGTGTCTGTGTGTGTGTGTGTGTGTACGTTTGTCCGTGTGTGTGTCTGTGTTTGTCCGTGTGTTTGTGTGTGTGCGCGTGTGTCCGTGTGTGTGTGTGTGTCTGTTGGCCCCAACGTGAGTAGGTGGTGTTAGGAGTTTGCACCAGGAGCGTATACAAGTATTTTAGCATGCCTGCAGAATAGCCTATTGTAAACATGGCGTATCAACTGATTAATGGATGGTACATTGCACAGTGAGCCTCAAGAGATGTTGCACAATCTTTAGTGTGGAAGATTGATTCACAGTGTGGAAGATTGCTTCACAGTGTGGAAGATTGCTTCACAGTGTGGAAGATTGCTTCACAGTGTGGAAGATTGCTTCACAGTGTGGAAGATTGCTTCATAGTGTGGAAGATTGCTTCACAGTGTGGAAGATTGCTTCCCAGTGAGGAAGATTGCTTCCCAGTGTGGAAGATTGCTTCCCAGTGTGGAAGATTGCTTCACAGTGTGGAAGATTGCTTCCCAGTGAGGAAGATTGCTTCACAGTGTGGAAGATTGCTTCACAGTGTGGAAGATTGCTTCACAGTGTGGAAGATTGCTTCCCAGTGAGGAAGATTGCTTCACAGTGTGGAAGATTGCTTCCCAGTGAGGAAGATTGCTTCCCAGTGAGGAAGATTGCTTCCCAGTGAGGAAGATTGCTTCACAGTGTGGAAGATTGCTTCCCAGTGAGGAAGATTGCTTCCCAGTGAGGAAGATTGCTTCACAGTGTGGAAGATTGCTTCCCAGTGAGGAAGATTGCTTCACAGTGTGGAAGATTGCTTCACAGTGTGGAAGATTGCTTCACAGTGTGGAAGATTGCTTCCCAGTAATGACCATTTTCTTTTTAGCTGTTCATCTTGACATTATGGACAAAAATAAGTACCTAATGCTGTATCGTATTTCAAGGGACCAGATATATGGATTTCAAATCTTGTAGCAGGACACAAAACGCCACTTAATTATGAACTCACCTATTATTAAGTAATACTTTTGACAGGGAAGAGAGCCAAATCAATACTTGTATATTACTGGATGTTTGCTACAATGGTATCTGTCTGTAAATTAGAGCAGGACCTTTTTATTCATAAAGCCTCTCCAAGTAGGATTACTGATCTAGGATCAAGTCTTACCCTGTCCATGTAATCCTATTCGTTATGATTTAAAAAGGAATAGTGTTCCCAGGACAGGACTTCTACTCGTAGAAGCTTTGTGAATACAGGCCCTGATTGACCATGAAAAGAGACTGCAGATTACTAACCTGGTGTCCATTTGGGAGGGCATTACTTTGCACTTAGTCAACATGAATCATCGTTGATCACTCTCGGTCAATGTCTCTTCTGGGAAATCAGTCTTCTGCTTTTGACATTGTCCCCTTGAGGCAGTGATGGAGAGGCACACGAGGTTGTCTAGTGGACGGATCTATAGTTACAATGTAACCATCTCAACAAATTATTATCTGAAAACGCAAGGTTATTGTGGATTTTTTTATCAAGTCTGTACACGATTCTATGGACTGTAGCTAGTGTATTTCAGAAGACTTTGAGTTCTCTAGGATTCTTTATACATTCTTTAGGATTCTTTATACATTCTCTAGGATTCTTTATACATTCTCTAGGATTCTTTATACATTCTCTAAGATTCTTTATACATTCTCTAGGATTCTTTATACATTCTCTAGGATTCTTTATACATTCTCTAGGATTCTTTATACATTCTCTAGGATTCTTTATACATTCTCTAGGATTCTTTATACATTCTCTAGGATTCTTTATACATTCTATAGGATTCTTTATACATTCTATAGGATTCTTTATACATTCTCTAGGATTCTTTATACATTCTCTAGGATTCTTTATACATTCTCTAGGATTCTTTATACATTCTATAGGATTCTTTATACATTCTATAGGATTCTTTATACATTCTCTAGGATTCTTTATACATTCTCTAGGATTCTTTATACATTCTCTAGGATTCTTTATACATGCTCTAGGATTCTTTATACATGCTCTAGGATTCTTTGTACTTTCTCTAGGACTCTTTATGGATTTCTCTAGAGTTCACCATCTCAGAGCTTTTGTATGATGAGTCATCTAATGACTAACCATACAGTGCAACCAGGATATTATGTCATGTGAGTGGACATCCACAGTGGAGTTATACCAGCAACACTGATCTGAAGGGACTACATGTGGTCAGTTTGGTAGATTGTAAGACACCAGTGAACTCTTTCTTTGTCGTGGGCTGACCTCACTCATACTGTAGGGAGGTGTTGTGTGGAGAGTTTGCCAGTTGGTGTTGGAGACTGTTTGGTCATACCTCTCTAAAATCGACTGGTGCACAAAACCGAATTCACATTTCACATTGTTTTGTTCAATGAACATCTGCTGAAATTGTAGCTTCAAATCACATCTGCACTTTCCGTTCTCCCTTTTGGTCATGTAGGTCATTAAAGCTAATATGGACACTTACTATGTTCATTATACATTTAATGTAAATATATACTGGAGAGTTTGCCAGTTGGTGTTGGAGACTGTTTGGTCATACCTCTCTAAACGACTCGGGCACAAACCTATAACACTGTCTCTCTGGTCTAGACGTCTGACTGTCTTCATGAGAATCTTGCCCAGGCTGGTGGAGGGCTTCATCCAGCCTGATTTTCTTCAACCCTACAGTTATTCAGAGCATATAATGAATTCACATTTCACATTGTTTTGTTCAATGAACATCTGCTGAAATTGTAGCTTCAAATCACATCTGCACTTTCCGTTCTCCCTTTTGGTCATGTAGGTCATTAAAGCTAATATGGGCACTGTTACTATGTTCATTATACATTTAATGTAAATATATACTGAACATGTTAATTATACTGACCATGTTAATTATACTGACCATGTTAATTATACTGACCATGTTAATCATAGTGACCATGTTAATTATACTGACCATGTTAATTATACTGACCATGTTAATTATACTGACCATGTTAATCATAGTGACCATGTTAATTATACTGACCATGTTAATTATACTGACCATGTTCATTATACTGACCATGTTAATTATACTGACCATGTTAATTATACTGACCATGTTAATTATACTGACCATGTTAATTATACTGACCATGTTAATCATAGTGACCATGTTAATTATACTGACCATGTTAATTATACTGACCATGTTAATCATAGTGACCATGTTAATTATACTGACCATGTTAATTATACTGACCATGTTAATTATACTGACCATGTTAATTATACTGACCATGTTCATTATACTGACCATGTTAATCATAGTGACCATGTTAATTATACTGACCATGTTAATTATACAGACCATGTTAATCATAGTGACCATGTTAATTATACTGACCATGTTAATTATACTGACCATGTTAATTATACTGACCATGTTAATCATAGACCATGTTAATTATACTGACCATGTTAATTATTCTGACCATGTTAATTATACTGACCATGTTAATTATACTGACCATGTTAATTATACTGACCATGTTAATCATAGTGACCATGTTAATTATACTGACCATGTTAATTATACTGACCATGTTAATTATACTGACCATGTTCATTATACTGACCATGTTAATTATACTGACCATGTTAATTATAGTGACCATGTTATTCATAGTGACCATGTTAATTATACTGACCATGTTAATTATACTGACCATGTTAATTATACTGACCATGTTAATTATACTGACCATGTTAATTATACAGACCATGTTAATTATACTGACCATGTTAATTATACTGACCATGTTAATTATACTGACCATGTTAATTATACTGACCATGTTAATTATAGTGACCATGTTAATCATACTGACCATGTTAATCATAGTGACCATGTTAATTATACTGACCATGTTAATTATACTGACCATGTTAATCATTGACCATTATATACTGACCATGTTAATCATAGTGACCATGTTAATTATACTGACCATGTTAATTATAGTGACCATGTTAATTATACTGACCATGTTAATTATACTGACCATGTTAATTATGACCATGACCATGTTAATTATACTGACCATGTTAATTATACTGACCATGTTAATTATACTGACCATGTTAATCCATGTTAATTATACTGACCATGTTAATTATACTGACCATGTTAATTATACAGACCATGTTAATTATACTGGCCATGTTAATTATACTGACCATGTTAATCATACGGACCATGTTAATTATACTGACCATGTTAATCATAGTGACCATGTTAATTATACTGACCATGTTAATTATATTGACCATGTTAATTATACTGACCATGTTAATCATAGTGACCATGTTAATTATACAGACCATGTTAATCATAGTGACCATGTTAATTATACTGACCATGTTAATTATACTGACCATGTTAATCATAGTGACCATGTTAATTATACTGACCATGTTAATTATACTGACCATGTTAATCATACAGACCATGTTAATCATACGGACCATGTTAATTATCAGACTATAGACACATTAGGAACTTTCCTATTGTATTTACCCCTACAGTAAATGTCTTGTCTTTTTATTACAGTCAGTTGGTTTTCCAATTAGGGACCCATTAACTAACTGTGGTATCATCAAGTCCCTTCATGCTGTTTATGTTGTTGATAAATGACTTACAGGATGATGTATGGAGGGTTGCTGTGGGTCTGTGTGCTTTCTAAAATGCCAGTCCTACTCAATTTACAGTCCGGTGCTTTTTCTTTGGCTCTTGTCCTCTGAACCACTGCCCTTGGTTCCTCCCTGTGACTTTCTTTCATAAAGAGGGTAATGCTCTTTATAGGTCCAGTAGCATCTGATGCCAGGGTACTTCAAGGAGAGAGCAATGGTCTGTGTGAGAGAGAGAGAGATGCTTCATCATCACCCATCAGAGCCTGCCAATGAACGCAGACAACCGAGAGGGCGGAAAGGGTACAGAGTTGACCTCTTGCCTGGGAGGGGGACATTTCCATCATGGGGTTTGGTCCTGACTTTGCCTCTGTAATTATTGGGAGAAAAAAAAACCGTTGAGTGCAGTTGTTGGGTGATGTATTTCCTCATTCATTGTCTTCACATGGAGCCTCTTGTTCTCTACCGCTGTGCCTGCTGTCAGCCTCATTTGAGCAGAAGCTCATGTCAAGGGAATCTGTGCACTCTCAAATCACACCTGTCTCACACGCGGGTGTTCGGAGGACCCAGTTACAGGCAGAGCTTGTTTCCCTTTTTGTCTTTGATATTTCTTTGTTTCTTTTATAAGGAAATATATATATATAGCATGGAACCTGTCTGTAACACTAGCACTGAATAAAGGTGTAGCATAACAGCTCAAATCTCTACTCTCCTTTTCGGGCTCCACTCTCCTTTTCAATCTCTACTCTCCTTTTCGGGCTCCACTCTCCTTTTCAATCTCTACTCTCCTTTTCAATCTCTACTCTCCTTTTCAATCTCTGCTCCCCTTGTAGATGTCATAGCAGGATACAGTGAAATTCTTATGCTATCTGCCCCACGTGCATGTGACTAATAAACTCATCTAATTTAATCTACTCTCCTTTCCATACGATTGTTACTGTTTCTGCTGATAAGTTAAAAAAAAACTTAGGATCCCGTACAAAGGCGCCTGTTTCTTTATGAGCCTCAGCTGGGCTGTGCTCTGTACAAGGGTGGCCTTTGACCATGTGTACCGGTGTCTCCTGCGTTGACAGTGAGCACAGCTGCCGGCTCCATGGTCACTATGAACCTGGCCGTAAATTCGTCAATCTCTGTGTCATTCCTTAGAATGCTAAATTACTTTCTCTACAGGGTGTTTTTTGCTTGCTTTTTGTACCAGTATAGAGGAAAGAGAGGGATGGAGTCTGATCAGGGTTTTACTGTAATACACAGACTGGTAGGGTGGAAAAATTCTGGTAACATTCTAACTATGACTTCTGGTACTCCTGAGGATTTTGGGAGTAGAGCAGTAGAGGGCTGAACTCAGAAAGTGACAGTAATTGAGATGGGATTAGTAGTGGCTGCAATCAGAAAGTGACAGTAATTGAGATGGAAGCAGTAGGGAGGTGAAATCAGGAAGTGACAGTAATTGAGATGGTAGTATTAGGGGAGTGAAATCAGGAAGTGACAGTATTTGAGATGGTAGTATTAGAGGGCTGAAATCAGGAAGTGACAGTAATTGAGATGGTAGTATTAGGGGGCTGAAATCAGGAAGTGACAGTAATTGAGATGGTAGTATTAGGGGGCTGAAATCAGGAAGTGACAGTAATTGAGATGGTAGTATTAGGGGGCTGAAATCAGGAAGTGACAGTAATTGAGATGGTAGTATTAGGGGGCTGAAATCAGGAAGTGACAGTAGATGGTAGTATGAGAAATCAGGAAGTGACAGTAGGGGAAATCAGTGAAATCAGGAAGTGACAGTATTTGAGATGGTAGTATTAGGAAATCAGGTGACAGTAATGAGATGGTAGTATTAGGGGGCTGAAATCAGGAAGTGACAGTAATTAGATTGAGAAATGGTAGACAGTATTTGAGATGGGAGCAGTATGGGCTGAAATCAGGAAGTGACAGTATTTGAGATGGTAGTATTAGGGGAGCAGTATGGTGCTGAAATCAGGAAGTGACAGCTGAAATGACAGAAATTGAGATGGTAGTATTAGGGGGCTGAAATCAGGAAGTGACAGTAATTGAGATGGTAGTATTAGGGGGCTGAAATCAGGAAGTGACAGTAATTGAGATGGTAGTATTAGGGGGCTGAAATCAGGAAGTGACAGTATTTGAGATGGTAGTATTAGGGGGCTGAAATCAGGAAGTGACAGTAATTGAGATGGTAGTATTAGGGGGCTGAAATCAGGAAGTGACAGTAATTGAGATGGTAGTATTAGGGGGCTGAAATCAGGAAGTGACAGTAAGAGATGACAGTAGGGGCTGAAATCAGAGTGACAGTGAGATGGTAGTATTAGGGGGCTGAAATCAGGAAGTGACAGTAATTGAGATGGTAGTATTAGGGGCTGAAATCAGGAAGTGACAGTAATTGAGATAGGAGCAGTATGGTGCTGAAATCAGGAAGTGACAGTATTTGAGATGGGAGCAGTATGGGGCTGAAATCAGGAAGTGACAGTAATTGAGATAGGAGCAGTATGGTGCTGAAATCAGGAAGTGACAGTATTTGAGATGGGAGCAGTATGGTACTGAAATCAGGAAGTGACAGAAATTGAGAAGGAAGCAGCAGGGGGCTGAAATGTTAAATAAGGTCCTTGTTTCCCCTCCAGCAATCCACTGTGGCTCTGGGCCACATCGGTGACAACAATCAGCTTGACTCCAAAGGGTTTTGCGTACGGAGGAGGCGCCAATAAATGTCAAATCAGCAGGGGATTGGAGGGAGATGGCTGTTTTAGATAAGGTAATAGTCACAGCAGTGGATTGGAGGGTAAACACTCCAATGGACTATGTTAATTCCCCTTAGTGAATGCCAATGTTGTGCTACATAGGAACATTGTCTTACTTGCTCATCTTAATAAACCATTAGCGATCATTACGGCTTTAGTGAATGTGTGTCAGAGAGGGTACGAAGGACAACAGTTTTGAATCTTGCTTTGGTTTGGATGAGATGGAGGTGGGTTGCATATCCTATGCAATTACAGAGAGGCTCTGACATTTTGGGGTGTCCCACAGGTTGCCTGAGTGTAATTATCTTGTTTGCTGAGTTGTGTCAGGGACTGAGCTGCTATTGGTTTTCGTGAAAGGGACAAACTTACATTTCGTTTAAGGGCTCACAAGCCCACATTAGATACAGTTTGCTGAATTAACCTTCACAGACATTTGGTATTTTTACGAAATTACCCTGCTATTAATTCCAATAAACAGAAGTGCAATTCTTTTTGTTTCTACCCACGACACAGACGTCAATTAAACGTCTATTCCGCAGTGGATCAACTTAATTTCATTTAAATTATGTGGGAACAACGTTGATTCCACCAGTGTGTAGCCAGTGGATAAATACTGGGTCTCTTAATCAGCTTTTCATGACTCCTACAGTTGTACAGTGAGGCTCGCTGCTCTCAAAAAGCCCCAGAAGTAAACAGCTATCCACTACAAGGAAAATAATATCCCTTTGTGTAGATACTGTCCTATTCATTCATTCATTCATTCATCAATTAATTCACCCATGTATTTGTTTGTTCATTCATTCATCCATGAATTAATCCATTTATCTTTGATTGAATACAGTAAATCCACTCACCTCGATCAAGCCTGGTTACAGTATCAGACAGTGTTAGGGGGGAGAACCCTTCTGAGCATGATGAGTACTGAACTCAGTGTTAGGGGGGAGAACCCTTCTGAGCATGATGAATACTGAACTCAGTGTTAGGAGGGAGAACCCTTCTGAGCATGATGAATACTGAACTCAGTGTTAGGGGGGAGAACCCTTCTGAGCATGATGAGTACTGAACTCAGTGTTAGGGGGGAGAACCCTTCTGAACATGATGAATACTGAACTCAGTGTTAGGGGGGAGAACCCTTCTGAGCATGATGAGTACTGAACTCAGTGTTAGGGGGGAGAACCCTTCTGAGCATGATGAATACTGAACTCAGTGTTAGGAGGGAGAACCCTTCTGACCATGATGAATACTGAACTCAGTGTTAGGGGGGAGAACCCTTCTGAGCATGATGAATACTGAACTCAGTGTTAGGGGGGAGAACCCTTCTGAGCATGATGAATACTGAACTCAGTGTTAGGGGGAGAACCCTTCTGAGCATGATGAATACTGAACTCAGTGTTAGGGGGGAGAACCCTTCTGACCATGATGAATACTGAACTCAGTGTTAGGGGAACTCAGTGTTAGAAACCCTTCTGAGCATGATGAATACTGAACTCAGTGTTAGGGGGAGAACCCTTCTGACCATGATGAATACTGAACTCAGTGTTAGGGGGAGAACCCTTCTGAACATGATGAATACTGAACTCAGTGTTAGGGGGAGAACCCTTCTGAGCATGATGAATACTGAACTCAGTGTTAGGAGCATGATGAATACTGGTGTTAGGGGGAACCCTTCTGACCATGATGAATACTGAACTCAGTGTTAGGGGAGAACCCTTCTGAGCATGATGAATACTGAACTCAGTGTTAGGGGGGAGAACCCTTCTGACCATGATGAATACTGAACTCAGTGTTAGGGGGGAGAACCCTTCTGAGCATGATGAATACTGAACTCAGTGTTAGGGGGGGAGAAACCTTCTGAGCATGATGAATACTGAACTCAGTGTTAGGGGGGGAGAAACCTTCTGAGTATGATGAATACTGAACCTAGTGTTAGGGGGGAGAAACCTTCTGAGAATGATGAATACTGAACTCAGTGTTAGGGGGGAGAACCCTTCTGAACATGATGAATACTGAACTCAGTGTTAGGGGGGAGAACTCTTCTGAGCATGATGAATACTGAGCTCTTTGAACCTAAATGTCATTCCTACAGTATCAGCACACTTAAGTCTGATTCTTGGTGTGTTTTCTTCTGGCCCCCACTACAACCCCGTTCTTTCTTTCTCCCCTTCTCTCCCCTCTTCCCCTCCCCCCCCTCTCTCTCTCTTTTTACCTTTCTCTTCCATATTATAACTTGTCGGAATTATATAGGATTGTATGTCAATTCCGTTACTTGACCTCTGTTTCCTGAAGCAGCTTTCTTCTCCAGGTGTTCTGCATACCTGGACAGTTCCAGTGTGGTCTGGCTAGTATTGATCCGTGTTGCTGGTATAATCACTGTGTCATGCTGCACTGCTTTCGTGTCAGACAACACATGCTTTTTGCACTTCATTAACCCTCATTGGGCCCTGTCAAAATGTCTGCTCCCTTTTCGCCCCCCTCTCTCCCAAAGCACAAATGAACTCATTCTCAAAGGGGTATCCTTTTCTAGTACAGTGTCAGTGTAGCGTAACAGAAGGACATCCATGATCTCAACCAAGTAGCACCATAACAGATATTCTTATTTTATTCCTGAATTCCCTTTCAAAGCTTAAGTCATGCATTGCTCCATAATGCATTCACTTTGTAACAGCTCAGATGCTGTTGCAAAAAAAATACTGAAAAATACTGTTGAGTTAGATATGTCCTAATGTTAGACTGTTCCTCTGTTCAGTTAGATATGTCCTAATGTTAGACTGTTCCTCCTGTTCAGTTAGATATGTCCTAATGTTAGACTGTTCCTCCTGTTCAGTTAGACATGACCTCATGTTTTATTCACGAGCAGCGATGAATGTGTAATGGGCAGATTGGGGGGCGATGACAAGCGACAAGTGATTTCAGTTTTATAATGGTGCCAGATCCCCCGAGTTTAGTACAGCTCACTTGCTTCTCCATCCAAAGAGCATGACAGAAACGTTTGCCCATATGTGTGTGTGTAGAGTTTCAAAAAGAGGGTATATTAATCCGTTTACCGGTAAACTACCCGAATTTGGGTATCTTTCAAGGGTTTTATGTAATCTGTCACAAGACATCTAGTGGATCTTTTGAGTACTTCAGATTTTCACCTGTCTGGAATTATCTCGGGCTCTCTCTCTGGCCTTATCACATGTCAAATATATGCAATAATTAAATAAGATGACTTAAAAATAAGCAATCAACTTAGTGAATACCATTTTTTTCAATATAAAAGTTTCAGCATGAAATATTCTTTATTTATTATTTTTACACACTTTTATTTCGTTTACTATGTTAATATGTATTATTTTGTCAATGTTTTGGGGTCCAAACTGGTGGTAGTTGTGAAAAAGTAAATAGTTGAAAGAGTTGCAGAAGTAATACCATTGTTGATTAGATGCTTTTCCCCCCCATTAATTAGGCTATTTACTCTTTAACAATATGGTCTCCGTACTAGAAACTCATGGACTGTCATTTTATTTTACCCTTATTTTAACAGGTAAGTTGACTGTGAACACATTGTCATTTACAGCAATGACCTGGGGAATAGATACAAGATGAGAGGAGGGGAGATGAATGAGTGTCACGTTCGCTGAAAGAATCAGACCAAGGCGCAGCGTGGTATGCGTACATTCTATTTATTAAAAGGATGAACACCGAACAAACTAACAAAATAACAACTGAAACGTGAAGCTATACAATATAGTGCTGACAGGCAACTACACAAGATCCCACACCAGAAAGTGGGGGGAAAAAAGGCCTGCCTAAATATGATCCCCTATCAGAGACAACGATAAACAGCTGTCTCTGACTGGGAACCATATCAGGCCAACATAGATATACAAAAACCCTAGACATACAAAAAACCCTTGAGTACACACCCTAGTCACACCCCGACCTAACCAAAATATATAGAAAACAGAGATATCTAAGGTCAGGGCGTGACAAAGAACCAATTGGAAGGACAATATGGACACAGATATAAAAAATGAATACTATATATGAATATTGTTATAAAAAGTTATTCAATTATAAATGACCAAAATTACAATAGATTGCAATAAATGTCCTGTTAATTACCAAAATTACTGAAGAAACTAAATTACCAGTAACTTTGCAACCCTACGTGTGTGTGTGTACATCTGTGTGTGTGTGTGTGTGTGTGTGTGTGTACGTCTGTGTGTGTGTGTGTGTGTGTGTGTGTGTGTGTGGAGATTGTCTTGTGATCTGGCCGACGTGCAATCGTTAGATCCCAAGAGGAAAGAGGAGCTGGCTAGGCACGGAGGAAGTACATAGGCAAAGCTGTCCATCTCACAATTGTTCAATGATGTTTAGCCACAACTTAATGGCCCTCCAATTCAGTGCCTGGTGATCGATATGCTTCCAGCTGAGCGCCTGATACCCACAGTCAATTATAAGTTCAAGTCCAGATGCTCCACTGGGTACACCAGGGGAATCAACATCTGTAAAAAAATCTCAGCACTATCTCCCCGAAACAGAGCTTTTTAAGTATTTAAATGTATAGTCTTCGTAATAGTATATAGTGCATTCGGGAAAGTATTCAGACCCCTTCACCTTTTCCACATTTTGTTACGTTTCAGCCTTATTCTAAAAAGGGATGAAATAAAAAATAAATCCTCATTAACCTACACACAATACCCCATAATTACAAAAATAAAATACTTTATTTACAGAAGTATTCAGACCCTTTGTTATAAGACTCGACATTGAGCTCAGGTGGATCCTGTTTCCATTGATCATCCTTGAGCTATTTCTACAACTTGATTGGAGTCCACCTGTGGTAAATTCAATTGATTGGACATGATTTGGAAAGGCACACACCTGTCTATATAAGTCCCACAGTTGAGAGTGCATGTCAGCGCAATAACCAAGCCATGAGGTCGAAGGAATTACCCGTAGCTCTTCGAGACAGGATTATGTTGAGGCACAGATCTGGGGAAGGGTACTAGTAAATTTCAACAGCATTGAAGGTCCCCAAGAACACGGTGGCCTCCATCATTCTTAAATGGAAGAAGTTTGGAAGACTCTTTCCTAGAGCTGGCCCGCCTGGCCAAACTGAGCAATCGGGGGAGAAGGGCCTTGGTCAGGGAAGTGACCAAGAACCCAATGGCCACTGACGTAGCTCCAGAGTTCCTTTGTGGAGATGGGAGAACCTTCCAAAAGGACAACTATCTCTACAGCACTCCACCAATCAGGCCTCCATGGTAGAGTGACCAGACGGAAGCCACTCCTCAGTAAAAGGCACATGACAGCCCACTTGGAGTTTGCAATATTCTCTGGTCTGATGAAACCAAGATTTAACTCTTTGCCCTGAATGCCAAGCGTCACCTGGCCAATACCGTCCTTACGATGAACCATGGTGGTGGCAACCACCATGCTGTGGGGATGTTTTTCTGCAGCAGGGACTGGGAGACGAATGGGGGAAAGATGAACTGAGAAATTTACACAGAGATCCTCGATTAAAACCTGCTCCAGAGCGCTTAGGACCTCACATTGGGGGCAAAGGTTCACCTTCCAACAGGACAACGACCCTAAGCACACAGCCAAGACAATGCAGGAGTGACTTCGGAACAAGTCTCTGAATGTCCTTGTGTGGCCCAGCCAGAGCCCGGACTTGAACCCGATCGAACATCTCTGGATGCTCCCCATCCAACCTGACAGCGCTTGAGAGGATCTGCAGAGGAGAATGGGAGAAACTCCCCAAATACATGTGTGCCAATCTTTTAATGTCATACCCAAAAATACTTCAGGCTGTAATCGCTGCCAAAGATGATTCAACAAAGTACTGATTAAAGGGTCTGAATACTTATGTAAATGTGATTTCAGTTTTTTATTTGTGATACAATTTCAAAAAGATCTATGCTTTGTCAATATGGGTTATTGTGTGTAGATCGATGAGCATTATGTTTTTCATTTTAGAATAATTCTTTAATGTAATTTGGGGGGGAGTAAAGGGGTCTGAATACTTTCCAGATGCACAGTATGTCAATCTAGGAAACCAGGCAACTAAGAGCAACTATCTAACAATGTTTGGTGAATTTCTATCTTGTTAGCTAGCTAGCTAATGTTTAGTTAGCTGGCTAGACAGTTCAATTAATGGCCATATTATAGTTGACAACATCTTAACTTTAGCAAATTTGTATTCATTATTACAGGAAAATAAACTCTCAACAAGATCATTATTTACAAGTTAATGGCAAGCTAATTACAGAAAATAGCTTACGGTTGTGAGTGTGACGAAATAAAAGCAGTGTAACGGTTTTCTAGGTGTGAAGGAGAGTCGGACCAAACTTCAGAGTGTAGATTGCGATCCATGTTTAATAAAAACAAAGTAAACACGAATCAATACAAAAAACAATAAACGTAATGAAAACCGAAACAGCCTAAACTGGTGCAAACTAACAGTAGATAGTTACAAGGACACTAAGGACAATCACCCACAACACAACCAAAGAATATGGCTGCCTAAGTATGGTTCCCAATCAGAGAAAACGATAAACACCTGCCTCTGATTGAGAACCACTTCAGACAGCCATAGACCTACCTACTAAGCTACAATCCCACTACATACACACCACATACAAAAACCCATGTCACACCCTGGCCTGACCAAATAAATGAAGATAAACACAAAAATACTTCGACCAGGGTGTGACAAGCAGGGCATTCTACCTGAGCATTTTAGAACTTGGACACTGTCTCCTTGGCCTAGCGTTATATCCTAATTTGACTTTGGTGCAGATCATGTTGTTCGTCACATTACCGTCTCTGGTAAAACACACACTATATCAAATAAAATCTAAGTTTATTTGTCATGGACAGAATACAGGAGGCGTCAATGGTACAGTGAAATGGCTATTTGCATAGTGGAGTATTTGTTTAAACATATAGCCAGCTAGCTGAACAACGAACCATAATCCCAGCTCATAACATTACTATCATGTATGAATCTGCAGGTAGCTAAAGCCAACCGACTAGGTTCAATGTTAGCTAGTTAGCTAACATTAGGCTATAACTACAATGCAAATGGCTTTCTGAGATACAAATAATATTACGACCCAGATCATACACGTAATGTTAGTTAGTGAGCCAGCCAGCTAAGGTTAGCTAGCTAGCTAACAGTACGCTATAACTCGCAATGAAAACAACTTTATGACACATTTAGAAATGTATAATAACTAAAAAAATATAGCTAGCTAGACTCTCTTTGTAGCTAGCTAGACAGCTGTTTTACATGTTCTCTTTTTGACTCCCTCCTAATATTTGTAATCAATCGCCAGAAATTTCTCCATCTCATTAGCTATCATACTCTGATTCCATGGGGCAATTCACTGTTTTCAAAACTCGGTCAACCTCTTCCGTGACAACAACACTGTTAAGGTTTTCTTGTGTTGAAGGAGAGGAGGACCAAAATTCAGCGTGGTTATCTCGGTACATCTTTAATAAAGATAATAACGAACAATACAAAACAATAACCGTACCGTGAAAACCTAAACAGCCCTATCTGGTGCAAACAAACACAGAGACAGGAACAATCACCCACGAAACACTCAAAGAATATGGCTGCCTAAATATGGTTCCCAATAATCAGAGACAACGATAAACACCTGCCTCTGATTGAGAACCACTCCAGGCAACCATAGACTTTTCTAGACAACTATACTACACCACAATCCCATAACCTACAAAAAACCCCTAGACAAAACACACCACATAATTAACCCATGTCACACCCTGGCCTGACCAAAATAATAAAGAAAACACAAAATACTAAGACCAGGGTGTGACAAACACTTGCAGAAGACTCTGCAATGTCTGTTTCATTTAAAATGTTTTTACCTAAATCAGGGATTTCCTCATCGTTTGATTAATTTTCAGAGTCAGAGAGAGTCCGCATGGGATAATCGTCCTCCAGAAAGTGGAGAGCATTAGCAACACTTTGTGATCTCTTTCAAAAAAGCTATGTTAGAAAGGATTACCTACACATACTGAGCAGCTCATGTTATAGACAGGTCTACATGGCAGACCAATCCAAATTCATCTCTCGTCATGTCCAGCCCATCCCTTATATCATTCAATCATTGCTAGCGGGAAGGTTCCTGTCTTTTCCGTGTGTAAACTAACAAGGCTTGTAATTATAAATTAATGGAACATTTGCGCTTATTGCCTTATTACTGCCGTGTGATCATTGCTGTGCTTATAATATGAAGAAATAGCCTAACAGTTTCTCAAAATTTTAAGCTAAACATTCTCATCTATTGCATCAGGTTCATTGCTTAATGCAGGCTTTTTTTATGCTAGTGATTGTATTAATTTGGGATCTATTGTCACGGTCGTCATATGGAGGAGACCAAGGCGCAGCGTGGTAAGTGTACATACTTATTTAATTAAGGAAAGAACACTGAACTAAACTAACAAAACAACAAAACGAACCGTGAAGCAAATATGAGTAGTGCAGACTGGCAACTAAACATAGAATATGTTTAATAACCCACAAAATACCCAAGGAATATGGCTACCTAAATACGATCCCCAATCAGAGACAACGATAAACAGCTGCCTCTGATTGAGAACCAATTCAGGCAACCATAGACATATAAACACCTACACTTACAAAAACTCCTAGATATACAAAACCCCCTAGACAATACAAAAACTAACAAACCACCCTCGTCACACCCTGACCTAACCAATTTAATAAAGAAAACAAAGATAACTAAGGTCAGGGTGTGACATCTATCTCATCCCACAACTGTCCCAAACTAATATTTATTTCTCGCACAGAATAGAATAGGTAAACTTTTGTACTATGGGGGAAAGTAGATTGACATACGCTAGTGCTTTGCTGTTCGTTAGGCCTACTCATCTTGTTGGCTGACAAAAAGGAAATGTGGACAATTCTTCCAATATATTCCATATGCTCCTCGGAATTGGATAGGAACACATGCAGTTGCATCCCTGATGTGTCTGTCTTCACTTGTAGCCTGTGAAAAAGAACAGATCACGTGATGGAGAGCCATGTGTGAGAGGTGCTTCAGCATGCAGTCGGGAGAAGGGAAATATAATTATTATAGTTAACCCAAGGGCTCAACGGCCACCAGCCACAAAAGCATGGATTTTTTTAGGCCCATTAGGGCCACACAAATCGGATGCAGCCGGGAAGTTTGATGCATTATCAAGTACTTGTCAAATTGTGAATGAGAAACTGATGAAATTGGTCCAGCCGGCGCAAAAAAAAACATAGCAGAGCTCATGTGTTTCATGCAACTTTTTTCAAATCATCATGACAGTCGCATCATGCATGCTTTGAATGTATTAAAAATCAAAACATATAGCCCAACATTTGTATCACAACTAAAGTTACATAAATAACTCTAAATGAAGCATATAGGAGGACCTGTTTCTTTGTTAAACCCTAAACACAGAATGTGTTCACTCCCTCAAATCATTTGGAAAAAAATGGCCTTTCTCTTTCATTCAGCTGTGTTCAATTGTATTCTTCATACTATAATATAAAATAATGCCATGGAATTCTAAGCAAATCTTGTCTTCTAAATGAACTAGTGTAGCCCACAGCCATATGGCATAGTCAGATCAGGGCCTAACATAAGGACAACTCAGAGTATACTATTCTGAAATAGACTATACTTTCTTCATATTTTTTTTAGACCAGTCTAAGATAAATCATGGTTTATTGTGAGGGTGTAGGCTATATTACGTGGATTTATTATACTTTTTAAAATGTAGATGTTCAGAAGGTCTGCATCAGTGGCTTGTAGGCTATGTGTGGAAGCCAGGCGATGCTAAATATGTTTATGTTAATTAACAGTCAATTTACTGTAAGACCGGGAGTTATTTGCTTGGCAATCACCGGCTGACAATTTTATGACCGCCTCAGCCCTAGGATCAACGACATTACTTGTGTAGTTGTGTAGTTACTCATTACTAACCTAAATGACAGTGTAAAGAAGGAAGCCTGTACAGAATAAAAAATATTCCTAAACATGCATTCTGTTTGCAACAAGGGACTATAATCAAATATTGCAAATTTGATTTCAGTTGAGAAAGCATTATGATTGGTGTGAACACAACACATCACTGAGTACCTCACTCTCTTTTTTTAATAGTTTTTTCTGTATATCATTCTCACAAAGACACAGTGCCAATGTTTGTAAATGTCATCCTAGAATTGTGTATAATCTTTAATCTAATGTTCATTTGCCCAGATGACCGTGTTGTCTTTGCGACAGCAGTGCCTCTTAATTGTTTTGCTTTGCTTCGATCGTCCAACCAAGGCTCGTCGTTGGGCAGATAAGACCAGATCGTCAGAGTCGATTGTTTTGACCAGACAGACACTATAACCTCCAGTTTGGCTATTAGGATACTCCCTCCCTCCCTCCTTTCCTCCTTCTTAAAGTCCTCTCCTCATGAACACAATCTCGACTTAATATAAAGAGCTGCACTTAAGCACCTTATCAGGCCAATTAGTAGTCTGTCAATGAAGCTTTGGCTGTAGTACTACCAGGCCTATGTTGGATAAGACAGGCCTGTGTTGGATATACAGGCCTGTGTTGGATAACACAGACCTGTGTTGGGTAAGACAGGCCTGTGTTGGATATACAGGCCTATGTTGGATAAGACAGGCCGATGCTGGATAACACAGGCCTGTGTTGGATATACAGGCCTGTGTTGGATAAGACAGACCTGTGTTGGATATACAGGCCTGTGTTGGATATACAGGCCTGTGTTGGATAAGACAGGCCTGTGTTGGATATACAGGCCTATGTTGGATAAGACAGACCTGTGTTGGATATACAGGCCTATGTTGGATAAGACAGACCTGTGTTGGATATACAGGCCTATGTTGGATAAGACAGACCTGTGTTGGATATACAGGCCTGTGTTGGATATAACAAGTATGTACCGTACAATATGGTTGATATAATAGAGGGATTGTTGAAAGTGGGGATGTATCGTTGACATGGATTGTTTGGTGCACAGACTTATGGAATGAGGAATGAATCAGTTCCACATGTACAATTACGCACCCTCTCACTGTGTATCCAGCTCCAAGTAGGTCAGAGTAGACTGATAAGACTGCTATGATTCAGTGGAATGATATAGGGTACATAACATTCTGAGATAAGAATTCAAATGAATAGTGGAACACAATTGGTGATGACATAATTCTCCCCCTTTCTCATTCATTATCTCACCCATTCTCCCCCCTTCCTTGCTCATTATCTCACCCATTCTCCCCCCTTTCTCATTCACTCACCCATTCTCCCCTCACTCATTTCTCTCTCCCCCTTTCATTATCTCACCCATTCTCCCCCTTTCTCACTCATTATCTCACCCATTCTCCCCCCCTTTCTCACTCATTATCTCACCCATTCTCCCCCTTTCTCACTCATTATCTCACCCATTCTCCCCCTTTCTCATCATTATCTCACCCATTCTCCCCCTTTCTCCTCATTATCTCACCCATTCTCCCCCCTTTCACTCATTATCTCACCCATTCTCCCCCTTTCTCACTCATTATCTCACCCATTCTCCCCCTTTCTCACTCATTATCTCACCCATTCTCCCCCTTTCTCACTCATTATCTCACCCATTCTCCCCCTTCCTCGCTCATTATCTCACCCATTCTCCCCCTTTCTCACTCATTATCTCACCCATTCTCCCCCTTTCTCACTCATTATCTCACCCATTCTCCCCCTTCCTCTCAAGTCATTACTCATTATCTCACCCATTCTCCCCCTTGATCATTATCTCACCCATTCTCCCCCTTCCTCGCTCATTATCTCATTCTCCCCCTTTCTCACTCATTATCTCACCCATTCTCCCCCTTTCTCACTCATTATCTTATCTCACCCATTCTCCCCCTTCCACATTATCTCACCCATTATCTCACCCATTCTCCCCCTTTCTCACTCATTATCTCACCCATTCTCCCCCTTTCTCGCTCATTATCTCACCCATTCTCCCCCCTTTCTCAGATCTCACCCATTCTCCCCCTTCCTATGATTCAGTGGAATGATCTCACCCATTCTCCCCCTTTCTCATCATTATCTCACCCATTCTCCCCCCTTTCTCACTCATTATCTCACCCATTCTCCCCCTTTCTCACTCATTATCTCACCCATTCTCCCCCTTCCTCGATTATCTCACCCATTCTCCCCCTTTCTCAATTATCTCACCCATTCTCCCCCTGGTTATCTCACCCATTCTCCCCCTTTCTCATTACATTATCACCCATTCTCCCCCTTTCTCACCCATCATTATCTCACCCATTCTCCCCCTTTCTCACTCATTATCTCACCCATTCTCCCCCTTTCTCACTCATTATCTCACCCATTCTCCCCTTTCTCATCATTATCTCACCCATTCTCCCCCCTTCCTTGCTCATTATCTCACCCATTCTCCCCCTTTCTTCATTATCTCACCCATTCTCCCCCTTTCTCACTCATTATCTCACCCATTCTCCCCCTTTCTCACTCATTATCTCACCCATTCTCCCCCTTTCTCACTCATTATCTCACCCATTCTCCCCCTTTCTCGCTCATTATCTCACCCATTCACTCATATCTCACCCATTCTCCCCCTTTCTCACTCATTATCTCACCCATTCTCCCCCTTTCTCACTCATTATCTCATTATCTCCCCCTTTCTCGCTCATCTCACCTCATTCTCACCCATTCTCCCCCTTTCCTCATTATCTCACCCATTCTCCCCCTTCCTCGCTCATTATCTCACCCATTCTCCCCATTCTCCCCCTTCCATTATCTCGCTCATTATCTCACCCATTCTCCCCCTTCCTCGCTCATTATCTCACCCATTCTCCCCCCTTCCTCGCTCATTATCTCACCCATTCTCCCCCCTTCCTCGCTCATTATCTCACCCATTCTCCCCCTTCCTCGCTCATTATCCCTTTCTCCCCCTGCTCATTTCTCACCCATTCTCCCCCTTCCTCGTCATTATCTCATTCTCCCCCTCATTACTCACCCATTCTCCCCCTTCCTCGTTTTCTCATTCTCCCCCCTTTCTTGCCATTTGTTTAATCTGTTTTTATATGTTCTAAATTAGTTTCGGTATGGTTTAGGTTCCGTTTCGAGGCAATTGTCAGTGTGATTAACAGCTGGGCACTGCACTTTGAACCGTTAGGAGAAGGAGGGGCAACAGGGGAAAAACATTCCCCTAAAAATGACATGCCCTCGTTAAACTGGTTATAACTCAGTTCTGTTTGTGATATTACGATTCTAACACAGATAGTGTGTTATATCAGCTTATTTAAGAAAAGTCAAAGACAAAGCGGGGCAAGACTTAAAAAATGGCATAGTAAAACAAAACATATACAGTAGCTATTACACTGAAGGAATACCATGCTATTGTTTGAGGAGACTGCACAGTTTTGATCTTGAAAATATTTTAATAAACACATTTAGTTGTGCAGTCTAAAACGTTGCACATACACTGCTGCCATCTAGTGGACAAAATCTAAATTGCACTTGGACTGGAATAATACATTATGGCCTTTCTCTTGCATTTCAAAGCTGATGGTACAAAAAAATACAAAATAACGTTTTTTTGTTTGTTTTTTGTATTATCTTTTACCAGATCTAATGTGTTATTCTCCTACATTCATTTCACATTTCCACAAACTTCAAAGTGTTTCCTTTCAAATGGTACTAAGATTATGCATATCCTTGCTTCAGGGCCTGAGCTACAGGCAGTTAGATTTGCGTATGTCATTTTAGGCAAAAATGGAGAAAAAAAATCCTTAAGAGGATCCGCCCCTTTGTATGCTTCCAGACGGAGATTGAAAAAAAAACATGATTTTAAAAGACGGAACAACTTCTGAAGGGTAGCCTGGAAGTGAAGAACATTTGATTTGGTGAATTTTAAATTGAATAAATGCATGACTGCGGCTAACAGTAAGCCTACTTCAGAGTCTATATTTTCATATGTTTATGCCCAGAGTATATATCATTGCATCATAGCCCACTGAATGAGACATCATGAAAACTGTTATATAAAACAACACTTGTACTTACAATGTACAATGTACAACTCTGTATCACCCTTCCATTTGCTTTCATGATCAGGTACATTACATTTTGTTTTGTAGCCCATATGCATTTAAAATAATACTCCTGGAATAGTGACTGAAATATGGCCTGCAAAAAAAGCATGGTTGATACTGGCTGTGAGACTAGACCGTTGTCAGAGGAGTAATCTACATCTTAGTCATTTAACAGATGCTTCTTATCCAGAGCGACTTAGAATTAGGGTTAAGTGCCTTGCTCAAGGGAACATCGGCACATTTTTTCAACATGTCAGCTGGGGGGATTTGAACCAGTGACCTTTCGGTTCTTGGCCCATCACTCTTAACCGCTCAGCTATCTGTCGCCCCATCAATATGCTTTTCTATCTGCTGGACTTGTAAAGATACTATAATGGCCATTGTCACTTTGTCTAAATAACACCCCTCCCTCCAGTCCCCACTCCCCAGTTACATCTGAAATGTTCTGCAGTTTACTGATAAGCTTTTGTTATTTTCATTCTCCCCCTCCTTTCTGCTAATTTCTTCTCCCTTCCTCTCATCAATCCTGCCTGTTGCTGGGGACATTCTGGAATTTTTGAGTTTCATTGAAGAGTTGTTTATTAGTTATTTGCTTTCATCGTTACTTACAGAGGCATTTTTTTAAACAGTGTTTTTCCATACATTCCGTACCTTAATTCAATGCAATGATTGTTTGGACTTGGCCTAATGAGTAATAATGCTTGGCATAATGAGTAATAATGCTTGGCATAATGCTTATAGAACTTAATACTCTCCGTAGTCAATGTAAGACCTTTAAACAGATCAACATTCACAAGGCTGCAGGGCCGGACGGATTACCAGGACGTGTACTCCGAGCATGCGCTGACCAATTGACAAGTGTCTTCACTGATATTTTCAACCTGTCCCTGGCTGAGGCTGTAATACCTACATGTTTCAAGCAGATCACCATAGTCCCTGTGCCAAAGAACACTAACGTAACCTGCCTAAATGACTACTGTCTGTAGCCATGAAGTGCTTTGAAAAGCTGGTCATGGCTCACATCAACACCATCATCCCAGAAACCCTAGTCCCAGCGCAATTTGCATACAGATCTACAGATGATGCAATCTCTATTGCACTCCACACTGCCCTTTCCCACCTGGACAAAAGGAACACCTACGTGAGACTGCTGTTCATTGACTACAGCTCAGTGTTCAACACCATAGTGCCCTTAAAGCTCATCACTAAGCTGTGGACCCTGGGACAAAAACCCCTCCCTCTGCAACTGGATCCTGGACTTCCTGACAGGCTGCATCCAAGTGGTAAGGGTAGGCAACAACACATCTGCCATGCTGATCCTCAACACAGGGGCCCCTCGGGGTGCATGCTCAGTCCCCTCCCGTACTCTCTGTTCGCCCATGACTGCATGACTCCAACACCATCAGTAAGTTTGCCGACAGCAGTGTCTCTTAATTGTAGGCCTGATCACGACAACGATGAGACAGCCTGTAGGGAGGAGGTCAGAGACCTGGCAGTGTGATACCAGGACAACAACCTCTCCCTCAACGTGATCAAGACAAAATAGATGATTATTGACTCTAGGAAAAGGAGGGCTGAGCACACCTCCATTTTCATTGACGAGGTTGTAGTGGAGCCAGTTGAGAGCTCCAAGTCAGAGGAAGGCAAATATTGGGCTTCAACTTTTTGCGACTAGCAATCCCGTATCCGGGAGCGTAATCATAGCCTCAAGCGCTTTTCCTATTCATGAAAATCGCAAATGAAATGAAATAAATATATTCAAACCCAAGCTTACCCTTTTGTTAACTACACTGTATTCTCAGATTTTCAAAATATGCGTTACAGCCAACGCTAGACAAGCATTTGTGTAAGTTTATCATGGCATAATGCTATGCTAGGCTCTGCTGGCAGCAGGCAACATTTTCACGAAAATAAGAAAAGCAACCAAATTAAATAATTTACCTTTGAAGAACTTCAGATGCTTTCACTCAGGAGACTCCCAGTTAGATAGCAAATGTTCCTTTTTTCCCAAAATAATATTTTTGTAGGCGAAAAAGCTCCCGTTTGTTCATCCTGCTTGGCTAAGAAATCGACAGAAAAATACTTAAACTATAACGCCAAACTTTTTTCAAAATTTGCTCCATAATATCGACAGAAACACGGCAAACGTTGTTTAGGATCCATCCTCAAGGTGTTTTTAACATATGTATTCGATAATATATCCGTCGAGGCAATTGGTTTCTCATAAGAAGCAATTGAAAAAATGGCTACCTCAGTATTTTACGCAAGAATTTTCTCCGGGAGACACCATGTGACCACTCGCTATATATGGTCCCTTACAGCCATTCTCCAATGGAAATGGCTAAAAAAACGTCACAATGCTGTAGACACCTTGGGGAATGAGTGGAAAACATAGGCTCATTCGTAGCTCATTCACAGCCATGGAAGGAGGCATTGTCATGAGGCGGTTTCAAAAAATGCGGCACTTCCTGATTGGATTTTTATCTGGGTTTCGCCTGTAACATCAGTTCCGTGGCATTCACAGACAATATCTTTGCAGTTTTGGAAACGTCAGTGTTTTCTTTCCAAAGCTGTCAATTATATGCATAGTCGAACATCTTTTCATGACAAAATATCTTGTTTAAAACGGGAACGTTTTTCATCCAAAAATTAAAATAGCGCCCCCTAAATCCAAGAGGTTATTAACAGCTTCTACCCCCAAGTCAAAAGACTGCTGAACACCTGTTGTATATTCGGCACGTGACACATTTTTTATTTATTTTATTTTAGAACTGTTAAGTTTTACAACGGCATCCTTTGTTCTGTGTAATTTCCATGGATGTTCTGTTCTTGCTTTCCCTAGCTGTGCTCTTCTCTTCTGAAATGTTTATCCGTGTTCGTTACCTACTTTCCCTAGCTGTGCTCTTCTCTTCTGAAATGTTTATCCGTGTTAGTTACCTGCTTTCCCTAGCTGTGCTCTTCTCTTCTGAAATGTTTATCCGTGTTAGTTACCAGTCTCACACGCAGTAGTTGTTATTTTAAAAATCTCACATGAAAATGTAGATAAGCAGCAATCAAATCAAATGTATTTATATAGCCCTTCGTACATCAGCTGATATCTCAAAGTGCTGTACAGAAACCCAGCCTAAAACCCCAAACAGCAAGCAATGCAGGTGTAGAAGCACGGTGGCTAGGAAAAACTCCCCAGAAAGGCCAAAACCTAGGAAGAAACCAAGTGAGGAACCAGGCTATGTGGGGTGTCCAGTCCTCTTCTGGCTGTGCCGGGTGGAGATTATAACAGAACATGGCCAAGATGTTCAAATGTTCATAAATGACCAGCATGGTCAAATAATAATAATCACAGGTAGAACAGTTGAAACTGGAGCAGCAGCATGGCCAGGTGGACTGGGGACAGCAAGGAGTCATCATTCCAGGTAGTCCTGAGGCATGGTCCTAGGGCTCAGGTCCTCCGAGAGAGAGAAAGAGAGAATTAGAGAGAGCATAGTTAAATTCACACAAGACACCGGATAGGACAGAAGAAGTACTCCAGATTTAACAAACTGACCCTAGCCCCCCGACACAAACTACTGCAGCATAAATACTGGAGGCTGAGACAGGAGGGGTCAGGAGACACTGTGGCCCCATCCGATGACACACCCGGACAGGGCAAAACAGGAAGGATATAACCCCACCCACTTTGCCAAAGCACAGCCCCCACACCACGAGAGAGATATCTTCATCCACCAACTTACCATCCTGAGACAAGGCCGAGTATAGCCCACAAAGATCTCCGCCACGGCACAACCCAAGGGGGAGTGCCAACACAGACAGGAAGATCACATCAGTGACTCAACCCACTCAAGTGACGCAACCCTCCTAGGGAAAGAGCCCTAGTAAGCCAGTGACTCAGCCCCTGTAATAGGGTTAGAGGCAGAGAATCCCAGTGGAAAGAGGGGAACCGGCCAGGCAGAGACAGCAAGGGCGGTTCGTTACTCCAGAGCCTTTCCGTTCACCTTCACACTGCAGGGCCAGACTACACTCAATCATATGACCCCACTGAAGAGATGAGTCTTCAGTAAAGACTTAAAGGTTGAGACCGAGTTTGCGTCTCTCACATGGGTAGGCAGACCATTCCATAAAAATGGAGCTCTATAGGAGAAAGCCCTGCCTTCAGCTGTTTGCTTAGAAATTCTAGGGACAATTAGTAGGCTTGCGTCTTGTGACCGTAGCGTACGTGTAGGTACAGTATGTACGGCAGGACCAAATCAGAGAGATAGGTAGGAGCAAGCCCATGTAATACTTTGTAGGTTAGCAGTAAAACCTTGAAACCAGCCCTTTCCTTGACAGGAAGCCAGTGTAGGGGGGCTAGCACTGGAGTAATATGATCAAGGTAAAATATATAGTGAAAACAATAGTGGTCCTAAAACGGAACCTCGAGGAACACCGAAATGTACAGTTAATTTGTCAGAGGACAAACCATTCACAGAGACAAACTGACATCTTTCTGACAGATAAGATCTAAACCAGGCCAGAACTTGTCCGTGTAGACCAATTTGGGTTTCCAATCTCTCCAAAAGAATGTGGTGATCGATGGTATCAAAAGCAGCACTAAGGTCTAGGAGCACAAGGACAGATGCAGAGCCTCGGTCTGATACCATGCGATGCGATGGGAATCCTCATTAGCTATTCATAGCACCTCCCTTTATTGTGATAAAAGTGGAGACATTCCTGTGATATTGTCACTTTGTATCTAATAACCCCCAAGTAACAGTTTAAGTATAGAAAATACATGTCCTGTTTCTTTTGCAAAGGACTTGTATTTATTATCTATTACAATTCATTCATCTCATTACAGTGGCCATTATTTATAAGGACATTTGTTTGATGTGTTTATATCAATACCAAATAATTTACAAGTAAGTAGGTCTACCTTACTGTAATAGATTCCCATTAAAATGTGCAAAAAAAAGTTTTTTTAACAAAACACTAAACACTTTAGCTAGGACTGTCTGGGAGTGGTCTTAGTGGGGAGGGGGAAACTGAAAACTAGCTGTTATTGGCAGAGAGGTTTGGAACTCTCTTTGAATTGGTCAATTAACCAAATTACCGCTTAGTGATGTCACCATGATATGCCGAATCTCCCGCCCATGCAAACCTGCTGCTTTGAAGGCCCTTTGTAGATTGTATATTCAAGCAGCAACTTTCAGGAAGTAACACTGATTTAAAAAAATCACACTTTTACAGTGTACATCAGCTGTTGTACAATATGATGAACAATACAGAAATACCTGAATTTTGACTGCACTGGTCCTTTAAGCAGCTACAGATGTTATAGGCTTTTGTAGTTCTATAGCCGTGGGCCAGGTAGTGCTTATTATTTAAAGAGGATTTGAAAAGAAGCACAATCTCTCACATCTCAAGCCATATGGGACTTTCCAGTCCTGCTCAGCAAAAAAAGTTTAAATTTTAAAGTCTACATGGGAAAGTTATTTTAGGTGCCACATCTGATTGCACAGGGTCTCTCTGAGAGGAGGTGGTGTCAACACAACAGTTTTGGGGTTAAGCTCCAAGGTTACTATGTCAGTACAGACGTTTCTCTCTCAGACAGTTAAGAAAGAAAGAACTGAATAAGAAATGCCTCTGCTGTTGTGGATCCGCTCTTGATAAATGAATAAAAATGCTAATGATGAGGCGGCAATAAGAGCTAGAGCAATGATTTTCTTCTTTGGTAGTACATTGCTTCTTCTTCTGCGGAAGTCTTCGCTTCGTTTTTTTCCAGGAGTGCAGATCAGATCATCTCTTCTGCTAGGAAGCCCTGCAGGCCCTACAGTACAGAAACTGGCACACTCTCAATGTGAGAGAACTCAAACTGGGTAAGGTGCTTCACTTGCATTAGACCAGCTTGTTCCAGCTTGGCTTGGTTATATGGTCCATCAACATAAAATACCCATTTTGCATTATTGCAGACAACAGTGAGAACTATAATTAGTGGGATAACCCTTAATGTGGGAGCAGTTCACTGCAGGATGAGACACAGTCACTTACCCTCCAACAGTTAGAGTAGAAAACCTGCTAGTGTGAAACATTAGGCTTCTCTCACATATGATGATTATCCCTCTTTATTGAGATGGTTAGGATGACAAACTGGTTACTGTCTGATAACTGTTCACAATGATTAGGATCACAAACTGGTTACTGTCTGATAACTGTTCACATTGGTTAGGATGACAAACTGGTTACTGTCTGATAACTGTTCACAATGATTAGGATGACAAACTGGTTACTGTCTGATAACTGTTCACAATGATTAGGATGACAAACTGGTTACTGTCTGATAACAAACTGTTACTGTCTGATAACTGTTCACAATGATTAGTCACAAACTGGTTACTGGATAACTGTTCACAATGATTAGGATGACAAACTGGTTACTGTCTGATAACTGTTCACAATGAACAAACTGGTTACATAACTGTGATTAGGGACAAACTGGTTACTGTCTGATAACTGTTCACAATGGTTAGGGACAGACTGGGAATACAGTGGGGGTGGGGTGAGGGTGGGAGGGGGGCAAGACCTTATTTGGATAACCCTACATTATATGACCCGTTAGTATGACTCTAAGCAGCTTCTCCCTGTGCTGCTCTCCTTGGTGCTGAACAACAGCAGTGCAGAAGACTACAGTACATTTGGCCTAGTTTAGGAACCTGGGACTATGAGGTGCAGCCTGCCTCTCTCTGTTATCTGAGGCCCTGGGGCTGTGAGAGGCCCAGCCTGGTCTCCTCTCTCTGTTATCTGAGACCTGGGACTGTGAGGTCCAGCCTGGTCCCCCTGCCTGCCTCTTTCAGTTATCTGAGACCTGGGACTGTGAAGTCCAGCCTGGTCCCCCTGCCTGCCTCTCTCTGTTATCTGAGACCTGGGACTGTGAGGTCCAGCCTGGTCCCCCTGCCTGCCTCTTTCAGTTATCTGAGACCTGGGACTGTGAAGTCCAGCCTGGTCCCCCTGCCTGCCTCTCTCTGTTATCTGAGACCTGGGACTGTGAAGTCCAGCCTGGTCCCCCTGCCTGCCTCTCTCTGTTATCTGAGACCTGGGACTGTGAGGTCCAGCCTGGTCCCCCTGCCTGCCTCTTTCAGTTATCTGAGACCTGGGACTGTGAAGTCCAGCCTGGTCCCCCTGCCTGCCTCTCTCTGTTATCTGAGACCTGGGACTGTGAAGTCCAGCCTGGTCCCCCTGCCTGCCTCTCTCTGTTATCTGAGACCTGGGACTGTGAGGTCCAGCCTGGTCCCCCTGCCTGCCTCTTTCAGTTATCTGAGACCTGGGACTGTGAAGTCCAGCCTGGTCCCCCTGCCTGCCTCTCTCTGTTATCTGAGACCTGGGACTGTGAGGTCCAGCCTGGTCTCCCTGCCTGCCTCTCTCTGTTATCTGAGACCAGGGACTGTGAGGTCCAGCCTGGTCTTCCTGCCTGTCTCTCTCTGTTATCTGAGACCAGGGACTGTGAGGTCCAGCCTGGTCTCCCTGCCTGCCTCTCTCTGTGTAATCTGATTAATGAAAATATGCACGTCTTTGTGTTTGGAGCCACCAGCCAAGCAATGCCCACTGATGCTGCCCTGTCAGTAGACAGGCACTGAATGGGAATCCACAGACACAGAGTATTCTGGGTATGAGGGTTTGGTTGGAATCACTTTTCTTATGAATAACAGACCCGACAGCCTAGTTCAGGGATGGGCAACTCCTGATTGTTGTCACTCTTCCCCCTCAGCCCTATAACTAACACACCTGTTTAAACTAACTGATTTCTAAACTGAAGACAATGATTAGTTAATTATTGGAGTCAGGTGTGGTACAAGGACTTTGGCAAAAGTGTGTCACATTCAGGCCCCCGAGGACTGGAGTTGCCTATCCCTGGCCTAGTTAGTTGGGTTGGAGCACACAGTTGGACAACAGATGGACTAGTGGTATAAATAATGAGGGTTTTATTTGCAGTTGTAGGGTCACAGTGTAAAAACTGTACACTCCAGAATTCTAAGGCAAAAATAGAGGGTGTTCAAAAAGCTTTCAAATGACAAAAGACAGGAGAAACACAAAGCAAATGAAATGATCCTATAGGAGTTCTGGTAGCAACGATCCACACCAGATCAAATACGCATTTATTTTTTACATCAACACATGTCATTGTAATTGGAAATTGTACCGTAAAATGCATTTGAATTAGCACAAAATGTTATGTTACGTCACTGACATTGCAACATGTCACTCGACTCTCAAGCTGGTAAATTGCGGCAGAAATGTTACAAACTAAACAGTGGTTTTTAGGCTAAATTAACAACATAATGTCTCGGGTCTAAGCATGAATGTGAAGAAGCACTATTTCTAACACATACAAATGCCAGCTCTTATCTGGACATGAATAAAAAGTAAACTGTAATTCAACACGACAGTGCGATCCAACACTCAGACATCATTTACAGTCAGCCAGGGACACACTACAACACTCAGACATCATTTACAGTCAGCCAGGGGCACACTACAACAATCAGACAGCATTTACAGTCAGCCAGGGACACACTACAACACTCAGACATCATTTACAGTCAGCCAGGGACACACTACAACAATCAGACATCATTTACAGTCAGCCAGGGACACACTACAACACTCAGACATCATTTACAGTCAGCCAGGGACACACTACAACAATCAGACATCATTTACAGTCAGCCAGGGACACACTACAACACTCAGACATCATTTACAGTCAGCCAGGGACACACTCCAACACTCAGACATCATTTACAGTCAGCCAGGGACATACTACAACACTCAGACATCAATTTACAGTCAGCCAGGGACACACTACAACACTCAGACATCATTTACAGTCAGCCAGGGACACACTACAACACTCAGACATCATTTACAGTCAGCCAGGGGCACACTCCAACACTCAGACATCATTTACAGTCAGCCAGGGACACACTACAACACTCAGACATCATTTACAGTCAGCCAGGGACACACTACAACACTCAGACATCATTTACAGTCAGCCAGGGACACACTACAACACTCAGACATCATTTACAGTCAGCCAGGGGCACACTACAACACTCAGACATCATTTACAGTCAGCCAGGGACACACTCCAACAATCAGACATCATTTACAGTCAGCCAGGGACACACTCCAACAATCAGACATCATTTACAGTCAGCCAGGGACACACTCCAACAATCAGACATCATTTACAGTCAGCCAGGGACACACTCCAACAATCAGACATCATTTACAGTCAGCCAGGGACACACTACAACACTCAGACATCATTTACAGTCAGCCAGGGACACACTACAACACTCAGACATCATTTACAGTCAGCCAGGGACACACTCCAACACTCAGACATCATTTACAGTCAGCCAGGGGCACACTCCAACAATCAGACATCATTTACAGTCAGCCAGGGACACACTACAACACTCAGACATCATTTACAGTCAGCCAGGGACACACTCCAACACTCAGACATCATTTACAGTCAGCCAGGGGCACACTACAACAATCAGACATCATTTACAGTCAGCCAGGGACACACTCCAACACTCAGACATCATTTACAGTCAGCCAGGGACACACTCCAACACTCAGACATCATTTACAGTCAGCCAGGGACACACTACAACACTCAGACATCATTTACAGTCAGCCAGGGACACACTCCAACACTCAGACATCATTTACAGTCAGCCAGGGACACACTCCAACAAGCAGACATCATTTACAGTCAGCCAGGGGCACACTCAACACTCAGACATCATTTACAGTCAGCCAGGGACACACTCCAACAATCAGACATCATTTACAGTCAGCCAGGGACACACTCCAACAATCAGACATCATTTACAGTCAGCCAGGGGCACACTCCAACAATCAGACATCATTTACAGTCAGCCAGGGACACACTCCAACAATCAGACATCATTTACAGTCAGCCAGGGACACACTACAACACTCAGACATCATTTACAGTCAGCCAGGGACACACTACAACACTCAGACATCATTTACAGTCAGCCAGGGACACACTACAACACTCAGACATCATTTACAGTCAGCCAGGGACACACTCCAACAATCAGACATCATTTACAGTCAGCCAGGGACACACTCCAACAATCAGACATCATTTACAGTCAGCCAGGGGCACACTACAACACTCAGACATCATTTACAGTCAGCCAGGGGCACACTACAACAATCAGACATCATTTACAGTCAGCCAGGGACACACTCCAACAATCAGACATCATTTACAGTCAGCCAGGGACACACTACAACACTCAGACATCATTTACAGTCAGCCAGGGACACACTCCAACAATCAGACATCATTTACAGTCAGCCAGGGGCACACTACAACAATCAGACATCATTTACAGTCAGCCAGGGACACACTACAACAATCAGACATCATTTACAGTCAGCCAGGGACACACTCCAACAATCAGACATCATTTACAGTCAGCCAGGGGCACACTCCAACACTCAGACATCATTTACAGTCAGCCAGGGACACACTACAACACTCAGACATCATTTACAGTCAGCCAGGGGCACACTACAACACTCAGACATCATTTACAGTCAGCCAGGGGCACACTCCAACAATCAGACATCATTTACAGTCAGCCAATGACACACTCCAACAATCAGACATCATTTACAGTCAGCCAGGGGCACTCCAACAATCAGACATATTTACAGTCAGCCAGGGGCACACTCCAACAATCAGACATCATTTACAGTCAGCCAGGGGCACACTCCAACAATCAGACATCATTTACAGTCAGCCAGGGGTACACTCCAACAATCAGACATCATTTACAGTCAGCCAGGGACACACTCCAACACTCAGACATCATTTACAGTCAGCCAGGGACACACTACAACACTCAGACATCATTTACAGTCAGCCAGGGACACACTCCAACAATCAGACATCATTTACAGTCAGCCAGGGACACACTCCAACAATCAGACATCATTTACAGTCAGCCAGGGGTGCACTCCAACAATTAGACATCATTTACAGTCAGCCAGGGACACACTCCAACACTCAGACATCATTTACAGTCAGCCAGGGGCACACTACAACACTCAGACATCATTTACAGTCAGCCAGGGGCACACTCCAACAATCAGACATCATTTACAGTCAGCCAGGGACACACTACAACACTCAGACATCATTTACAGTCAGCCAGGGACACACTCCAACACTCAGACATCATTTACAGTCAGCCAGGGACACACTACAACACTCAGACATCATTTACAGTCAGCCAGGGACACACTCCAACAATCAGACATCATTTACAATCAGCCAGGGGCAACAATCAGACATCATTTACAAAGCCACACTCAACAATCAGACATCATTTACAGTCAGCCAGGGACACACTCCAACAATCAGACATCATTTACAGTCAGCCAGGGACACACAACACTGAGACACATTTACAGTCAGCCAGGGGCACACTACAACACTCAGACATCATTTACAGTCAGCCAGGGACACACTCAACAATCAGACATCATTTACACAGCCAGGGACAGACATCATTTACAGTCAGCCAGGGACACACTACAACACTCAGACATCATTTACAGTCAGCCAGGGACACACTACAACACTCAGACATCATTTACAGTCAGCCAGGGACACACTACAACACTCAGACATCATTTACAGTCAGCCAGGGACACACTACAACACTCAGACATCATTTACAGTCAGCCAGGGGGACACACTCCAACAATCAGACATCATTTACAGTCAGCCAGGGACACTACAACAATCAGACATCATTTACAGTCAGCCAGGGACACACTACAACAATCAGACATCATTTACAGTCAGCCAGGGACACACTCCAACACTCAGACATCATTTACACAGCCAGGGGCACACTACAACAATCAGACATAATTTACAGTCAGCCAGGGACACACTACAACACTCAGACATCATTTACAGTCAGCCAGGGACACTACTCCAACACTCAGACATCATTTACAGTCAGCCAGGGGACATCATTTACACAGCCAGGGACACACTCAACACTCAGACATCATTTACAGTCAGCCAGGGACACACTCCAACACTCAGACATCATTTACAGTCAGCCAGGGACACACTCCAACACTCAGACATCATTTACAGTCAGCCAGGGGCACACTACAACAATCAGACATCATTTACAGTCAGCCAGGGACACACTCCAACACT